>NC_056586.1:9402777-9705277 GCF_018340385.1 Cyprinus carpio
GTTTTTTTAATTTTATTAATGACCTAGAAATAGAATAGAAATACAAAATCCAAATATTTGTTTACTTCAAGGTTTGAATGAAATCAAAAATCCTCACTTTACATTACGGACAGAAATAATGTACTGTAAATAATCACCACACACAATACTACAAGTGAAATTGTGCAATTTTTACTTCAAGGAGCAGTTTCTACCTGAGGTGACTGATAAAAATGTATTATTTTTTGCAACAGAAAGTGCTGAGGTTTATTTACTCATATAAAATATTTGAATATCCAAACTTTTTATCCAAACAAACGCTCTCTAAAATGAGGATACCCTTCTCTGTAAACCCATCTGTCGCTAACAGTCAGTAGCAAACTAAATAGCTGTGAAACCTACAGGATATTTAAAACAGTTGACAGCATACACTGCCCCAATTTCCAGTTTTAATATGAACTACACAGGAGAAGAAAACAGCACTCACTGGGCACTTTATGGGCTCATTAAGCAACAATGGGTGGGTCTGTGATAGACATATTGATTTTGAAGAAATTCTTTCTATTTTTACAGATCCTCAAAGAAAAGGAACTGCAAATCTTTCACAATAGACAACATTGCAGTTGCCCGATACCTGTGCCTGGGCTCAGGGTTCAAGGGCAAGACCGTATGAACATGCTTTCAAACAAGTCATGTGAGAACATCACCAATATCGATATGAAAGGGAGTCCGGTGATCAGCGCTGTGATGTTCATCGCTGGGGTGGTTGGCAACCTGATGGCTTTGGCTATCCTGGGAGCTCACCAGAAGGAGCGTCACACCAAGTCCTCAGTCTTCTGCATTCTCGTGACAGGCCTGGCTTTGACAGATCTGCTGGGAACATGTTTACTCAGTCCACCGGTTTTCATTTGCTATGCCCAAAGAAAATCCCTGGTGGGTCTAACGGGAGATTGGTGGCTGTGCGGACTCTTCGCCTTCACCATGTCGTTCTTTGGCCTGGCCTCTATGCTCATACTGTGTGCCATGGCGGTGGAGCGGTGCCTTGCCATCAGTCACCCATATTTCTACTCTAAACACGTGCGGCGCAGCTTCGCTAAGATCGTCCTCTTCCTCATCTATCTCTTTACCTTCATATTCTGCTCGCTGCCATTCTTTGGATTCGGGCGGCATAAGCAGTACTGCCCGGGCACATGGTGCTTCATCAAGATGGTAGCAGAAGGAGAGAGTGAGGATGAGGAGAGGAGAACGCTGACCTTCTCGCTGTCCTACTCGGTGCTCATGGCACTGCTCATCTCTGTTGTGTTCTTGTGCAATGGTTCGGTCATCGTCAGCCTATGCCGCATGCACCAGAGCCAGCTGACACGTCGGGGTTCGGTGATGTCCGCTGGACGTAAGAAGAGGCTGAGCACCTGGTTTGGACATGGAGAAGAGGAAATGGACCACTTACTGCTGCTGGCCTGCATGACCTTCATCTTTGTCATTTGCTCCTTGCCACTGACTGTGAGTATGGGACATTTTCTAGTGTTTTATATCACTCTGAAATGTTCTAGTTCAAAGCTAAATCTCTGGTTTCCAGCCTGTTTTACTTCTCTAGATACTGATTTTACAACAGTTCTGGTCCTCTTAATTGTCTCGGTCAAGTGCTTTCCAAGGGTGCGGATCGTAAATATAACAGTCCAGAATATGTGAGTGGTATGAGTTCTTATTTTCTCTAGAGTGAGTAAACCAACAGTGTTAGTTTAGGAATCTTTTATGTCATGTGAGGCTTTACAGCGCTCATAGTCCACAAGTTGCCAATATTGTGCAATTAAAGGGATAGTTCACCCAAAAATCTGTTTAGCCCCAGGGCATCCAAGATATAGGTTACTTTGTTTCTTCGGTAGAACACAAATTATGAATTTTTAACTTTAGCCATTGCAGTCTCTCAGCAGTACAAGGCTTGGCAATGGTAACAAAATCTATGAGAGAAAAAAAATACATGCACAGAAAAATGCGGCTCGTGACGATACATTGAAATGTATAGACACAAAACGATCGGTCTGTGCAAGAAACTGAACAGTATTTATATCATTTTTTTTTACCTCTGATTCACGCAATGTTCGAACTGTTAGAACTCTTGTGAACACGCTTCACAGCAGCCTGCATCATCTTCCTCTTGCTTGCCATATGCAAAAAAACAGAGTTAAAACAAATTAAAAAACATCAAAAAATTGCATTGATAGTTATTATATTATGTCACTGTTCATTTGCATAAAATTTAACTTTGGTCAACTTTCGTCACATCACCAACAGTCCATGTCACATGTGGTGCTGGAAATCAGTACCTCATTAAAATGATGATGTCCGGTGTCTTTGTTGCTGCAAATCCCTGTTCATGTGAATGCAGTTTCCCAGCCCTTTGTCATCATTTTAAATGGATGCTTTAGATTGGAAAAAGCCATGCTTGAACTGTAATTGCTTTTAAAACAAATTATTCTGCTTTAAAAGGTCATGTAGACTATCTTTGCAATTTAGTGGCAAATTATTCACAGTTGTTTAGTCTAAGCTCCCAGAGTTCAAGATCTCCATAAGAAACAAACTTTTGCCTTTAAATTGCCTTATGCTAACACATGCATAACACATTAGCTGTACTAATCATTTATTTTACATAATTTACTAAAAGAAGTCTGCATTTTACAAATCTGCCAGCTGCAGTGACACATAGCACACATTTACATTCTTTAACCCATTTATTAAGCTGTAGGTGAGGTTCGGTTGTAGTCTTTGAGTTACCTGGAGCAATCAAGGGGCGTGTACGTGCTGCAGGGGAGCTGGGACATGTACAGTATTACGTAACAAAGGCTATTATTTTTGGAATGCATTCTCAAATACCAGTTGATGTGTTATTTTACAAATTGTTGGTGTTGGCTTTAACAAACTTGACAACCCTGGAATACTGGATTAGACTAACCCTGTTTTTTCTCTATACCAGTTTAAAATAGTTTAAAAATGTGTTTATTTCATAATTAATCACACTATGGGCCAGATTTACTAACAGATTGTGTCACTGCAAACCCTTTTGGCATTAAAAAAAACTACTGTCAGGATTTACTAAAGACACATAATTAAAAATTTGCAATGAAAAGGCATGAATGGAGTTATTTTTTTGGGCTGACCTTAATGAATATGCATATGCAACTTAACCCACTTTGCACTTGACATGACTGCAATAGTTGCCAATTTGCGCTGCTCTTGGTAGGTTGCATTAGTCAGTATGGATGTGATCTGGCAGTGTCGCATTCTTTATTATTAATTTGCACATTGTCAGTAAATCACCCACAGAATTTTCCACTCCCGTTAGAGCTTCTATGGGATTATGGTCTCATGCTAATTTGCCCTGTTTTGTAAATCTGTCACTAATGCATTACATTGATAGTCCACTTTAAGCACTCTCTCTCACTTGTATTTTGCATATTTTTCGTGACCTCCCAGCTGTTTTGTACACTTCAGTATACAGTCTCTGCAGTATATTGAAAGATGACAGATGACACTAATGGTATTCTCTTTGTCTCATGAGATGCTCTGTTTGTTGCCTGGAAATAAACACTAGATATTTTATCCAAAGCAAACAGTTTACACAACCAAACCATTGTCTTTTTTTCCACACACACAGACTCAGAATCATATGTATTTGCAACCACCCAGATGTCATATATAACCTTTGCAACATTAAACCACAAAGCACGAACATCTCCATTCAGAACAAGCACAGGGTACAGCTGGACATTCCTGTGAGAAAGGCTACATGCAGAAGAAGATATAAGGGGAAGGAAATGTGTCACAATATCGGACAAGATGTGGTTCATGTATTTTGCTGATTTAGTAGAAGACAAGTGCCAATGCATATGGGCGATATGAGTCTCTGACCACAAGGAATATTATACATTAGAACATTTAAAAACACATACATGGGAGATTTTGAACTGCAGACACTAATATTTTAGGGGTTGATTTTCATTAAAATTTGAAGATTTCAACTTTTTTTTTTCTAATTGCTAGATGAAGCTGCCGTGATAATTTTTTTTACAAGCTTTCATCTTTTGTTTTTGCTAGGTTTTTTTCTAGGCCCTAACTAGAATAATTGAATTATGTAAATGATAACAATTGTTATTTATTATTATTATTTTTTTTTTTACATTTTTAAAAGTTGATAGTCTGTAATGATAAAACATTTAAGTATTTACTGAGTGAAAAAAGTGTTAGAATTATAACTGCCTCTCACCTGTGGCATCATTTCCATCCAAAACCTAATATTTTTTGCTATATATATGAGCAATATCACATGAGTAGCAGTGTGATATGGCTGTATATCAGCACGGTTGTGTTTTTACCATAGGTAATTACCCCGTTTGAAGAAAAATATTTACCAAATGTATTGAAGGGTTCTACAGACTATTTTAGTCATTAAACATAACACTGCATAGTTTTTCAATTATAAAACAATAGACATAATCTTAGATATCCTATAAGTGATTTATTTGAGCACTAGAAAAAACTACAATAAGATTAAATTGAGTAATTAAAAAAATTATTAACTATGTATGCCAATTTCAGTACATCCTGAGATTGCTAGAAATACAGCATTCACCCCGATAGATGCTTATATAGTCAATAATCACATGTTGATGGCCGGTTATACAAATGGTAATCATACAGATCTGGCATATTGTCAATAATCAGATTCTATTCATATAGACTGCATTCACACTGATAGCTGTGATTACACAGTAATCACACACTGATGTGCCCTCAAACAGATGGTAATCATGCAGATACATCCACATTCCCCACAAAATACACAAACATATATGAAAAATGTTGAAGAAAAAAAGAAAGATTTATTTTCCAAAAAGCCGATTGCTAAGTTACGCCCCCATCAGATGACAGGTCCGTCACAGCGCACGTCGTGAGCCGTCACAAAAGGGCACCAGAATTCAAATAAACAATATTCTGCGTATCTTTTACTTTTTTTTAGTGGATGGTCTCATTCTGTTTTTTTGTGACAAAACCATGCTTTTTTTTACTACCATGATGCAGTTTTTTGAGCGCAGGTTATTCCATAATGGATACAAACAATACTGTCCCTGAAGAAATGAGACGTAAACAAAGGCATTACTATCCATATGACAAAGTTATTGCTTCGTTGAATTAAAAGTGCTCTATGAGATGTCGTTCAGTGGACCCTTACCTTTCTAACTAAACTGGGATTTACAGCTGTGGATGTGTTTATGACTCGCTAATACAACAAATCTGGTATGTACTGTGTTTTGTCATTCCTATACATTCCTATACATTCCTTATAAGCTTTAGCAAATACATTCCTTAAAACAAACATCAATCAATCTACTATTAAACACCCACACACCCAAACAAATAACATACAGTTCGCAAACATCAATTTTGTCACGTTTCATTTAATCTATTCGTAAACACCGACACATGCAAACAAAGAGCGTTCAGTGCGCTTGCGTCCAGGTGCAGGTTAACAGGTTTACGAAAGACTGCCTGTTAGATTTACCCAAAATAAATTATACCTCATGTTTAACCACTATAGAGACATCAGAACCAGTAGCAAATTCCAGAAGAATTGGACAAGGTGAGAATGCTCTCGGCGGGTTCATGAGTGCTGAACCCTGGAGCTAACATCTCCAAAAAATATTAAAGGCAATTTTTAAACAGATGTTATCTTTATTAACAAATCACACATTTGAAATCTAAACAACTGCATTCTCACCTAACAAACTCGTAAAACAACATTCCTTGACCCAAAAACAGTATTATTTATAAAGCTATAGTGGATTTGGGCGTCCGCCATGACACTCACTGTGAGAAATACTGCAAGTGGAGTGATACAAACGCTAAAACGTTTGGAGTTCTGTAAACATTATATTGCATGCCAAAGCCATAATTTTAAAATTATACAAAAATATATATATATATATATATATAAAATTTGTTTTTATGTTTAACACATAATTTTAAAATTATACAAAAAGTTTTGTTGGATATATAAGAGTCTAGTTACGAAATTAGCCTTACCAAATCATATGTAAATTTGTTTTTATGTTTAACATTTCCATCACTGCCATTTCAATTTCCAAAAGTGTATATCAACTTATGTATAAATTGTCAGAAATTGTTAGTGCATAAATCAAACAAGTTAGAGTGTGAAGAGTGCATTTTAAGAGAATTTATTTTCAAAAGATCCCATAGTAAAAGAAACATCCATGTGTGCCTGTAATATGAGCAGTTTTAACAATAACCAAGTCGTGGCACTGGGCATTTGCCAAAGCCGATGATATCTATCGCACCTCATGGAGAATGAAATAACCTACTGCCTTTGATTACCCTGTCATCTGATTTTAATTTATTGTGTGACTGCTGTCAGGCCTAAATGTTTGCTTAATAAAGATACAGTAGACCTTGAATTTCATTTGCACGCAATATTTCAGCACTGTTAATTCATTGTAACTGTAATCCGCCACCTGTTTATAAGGTTTAGGCTCATATATGTTTTTACCCTCTTTTACCATTGTAGTGTTACTGCGTGACTCTTTATTGTGTGCAGAAATGTCACAAATTTAAACAGACAAACTTTGTTTGTGTTCTCTTTGACCTTCATCTAGTGAGCTTTTAAAATCCCAGCAGAGGCCTGAAACTTTGGTTCTGGCTGAAGTAATTGTACATTTTATTGTACAGAGTTACATTAATTTCCCTTTCTTTTATGAGAAAAGAATTCTGATTTTATTAAATATTAGGCCATGTGCTCAATCTGTCTTTCTTGAACTGTGTACAGATGGAGATGCTCAAAATGTGTGTCAGCAAGTGTATTGTTCTGACCGTTTTTTCGCTTTACAAAAACAGTACATAATTATTCATGCACTAATACTTAAATTTAATATTACTTTTATATGGGCTAATGATGAGTTAAGTCATGTAATTAAGAACTAACCTTAACTATGACATAAGTTACAAAAGTCATAGTTTTGACATAACCCAAAGTGTTAATTAATACATTAACAAACAAACATGTAGTCAAGGTGGGTGTTATTCACACATGAATTCATATGATTATTGATTAGCACATGCCTTAACTCATCATTAGTTCATATTAAAGTAATATTCAATTTAGGTATTAGTCCATGATTATTCACATACTGTACTGTTATTGTAAGGTGCTACCAAGGAAAAGCTAATAAAATAAGACAATGTATCAAATATTTTTTTTTTTTGGGAGGGGGGGGGGTACTGTCAATCATGTGCCGTTAGACTAGAAACATTTATTAAGAAAGTATGCTGAATCAGTTTTAATGTCATGTTGACCTTAAAGAAATATTCCTGGCTCAATGCCAGTTAAGCTGAATTGACAACACTTGAGGCACAATGTTGATTACCACAAAAAAAATAATTTTCACTGGGCCCTCTTTTGGGTTACATTCCCTGAAGAGTGCACAAGGAGGAACTTAAGTGGGAAGAAAACAAACTAAAAGTCCATGATCGTGACTACTCCCCCTTCCCGGAAGACACAACCTTGTGCCGTAGCAGGACGAACAAAGGAGGTAGGAAGGGGGTTTGGGAGGAGGATGAGGCAGTGGCAAAGGGCAGGAAGAGAGGCAGGCAGATAACCAGGGTGGCGACGATGGAGGGAGGAGCCAGGCAGGAGACATGAGGAGCCAGGGAGGAGCAGACAGAGGGACGACTTGGAGCAGGAGGAGCCAGGCGGGACCCAGACTGCAGCCATGAATGCAGCCCACGGTGGAGCTAATGGAGGGAGAAGCCATGGTGAAGGTAGGGCTGATGACTCCAGGGGGCCGACTGACAGCGGCGGAGCAGGTGGGAGAGGAGACCTGGGCGGAGATGGAGAGCCGATGAGCCAGGGGACGAGGAGGATCCGGAGGGCCAAGGCGGAGCAGATGGCTCAGGCAACCAAGGCATATGCAGGGATCCGAAAGGGCCACGGTGGAGCCGGAGCGACAGAGGACCAAAATGGAGCCGGAGGGAAGGAGGAACCATGGTGAAGCTGCTAGATCAATGGGCCTCGGCGGAGTCCAGGCCTCAGAGGCTGGAGGCAGAGACAAGGAATCCTCCAGCCACGTATTGGTATTTGAGACAGGCGTCTATAAGAGACAGGCCTTTAATTTAGTGTTGAGATGTTCAAGCATGACAGTAGGAGGTTACCACATTATATTACGTTTTATTTATAACTAATTTGAATGTGTTTAACAAATCATTTAATGTAAGAAATGTCTTTGGCTATTGGCAGCATAAAAAAAAAACATAAAAAACGAAACTATGTGACCGCAATGGGCAGAACGATACAAGTTACCCCTAAACGAATGTGTTTAACAAATAATTTAGTGTAAGAAATGTCTTAGATTATTGGCAGCATAAAAAAATGAAAAACGATGTGACAGCAATGGGCAGAACAATATAAGTTACCGCTAAAATCCATCGAGCATATGAACTTGTTGCCCGAAATATATCAACAAGAAAGAATGAAGGCTACCCTGTAAAACAACTGCAATCATGTGATAGAAAATTACTCTATTCATCACTATCATATCATCATCCCCGCGATCCTCAATTACAAGTTCATTGGCGAATTCCTCCTCCACGTCGCTCTCCTCCACTTCTCCCTCTCCAGCCTCCGCTAACTCTGCCTGCCTTGCTTGCACTAACAGCTCTCGCCCAGATGCGCACTGCTCTCCCTCTTTGAAACAATGGATAAGGTGATCCTCACTTCCATCAGAAGCTACTGTCAGGCCACATACCTAAGGATAACATCCCGAAGTTAATGAAATATATTATCTCCTCTTTTCTCCCTCGCACAAACACACGCGCGCAAGGATACCTTAAAGGAATTTTTCAGCCGCTCCGTATCCAGCTTTTCCCCACGCTTGAAGTACCCAGGAAACCAACAAGCGACGAGCAGGGGTGAAGTTGAGGTTTCCCACCACTCTCTGAAGCCAGTCTGCAGTCAGCTCCTCGTTCATCCATCCATTTTTGGACATGGCCACCACCACCCCACTGATATTTTGCATTAATTTCACCTCCTTGATCCCCCCTTTGAAGACAATGTAAGGTTTCAATTTGGTCCCGTCTGCTTTCGCAGCCAACACCACAGTTAAGTGGCTCTTCTCACGGCCTGTGGTTTTCAATGGAACACTGCATGCACCTCTTGCATCCACCGTTGTACAGCCCACCATATCAAACCACACCGCTGTTTCGTCCATGGCTATAATGTTTTTCAGCTGTATTTTCTTTGCCTTAATAATCCGCGTTGTATATGTGACAAAATTTACCAGTTTCTCAGTGAAGTGCTTGGCGTCTTTCTGGGCCACAGTTGTGCGTCTTCTGACTGAAAAGTCGTTGCGCCTCAGGAATTTGTCCAGCCAGCCAGCGCTCGCAGTAAAACTCTCCTCATCCCTGCCGTCACTCACTGTTGCATACACTTCTTTTGCCTTGGCCCTGATCATTTTACGTGAGACTCTGAGATGCTTTGCCCGCATGCTGTGGATCCACTCACACACGCTCACCTCCAGCTCTTCACTGGCCTTCTTCCTCCCTCCACCTCTCAGTCTGGCCCTTTTGTCACGTGAAATCTAATCAAAACATAGAACAGACGATCTGACGGGTTTGAGAAGATCAAATACAACCCGATACTAAAAAAACAGACCAGGCCTCTATTTGAGACCGGCCTTTATTTACCCAAACCTGTCATCACACCAGGTGTTTAAAAGAGACAGGTGTCTATTTGGGACTCGGCTATTATTTGAAGTTTTACGGTATACAGGGAGTTCATAAACGGCCTCATTGGCCGTAACAGGACAGGCAGATATTTCAGAAGAAGATGGAAGAATGGGGATAACTGAATAAGTCTATTAACTTCTCAGAGTCCTCCCTCCGCTCACCCTCAGCGGTGTAACAGTGGGAGGGGCTTTCCTCCACGCCCTCGTTTTCCACCGTTTCATCCACCGTCGCATGTGTTGTTGTCAGCTCTTGCACCTGGTCAGACGATCGGTAAGGTTCTGGCTCCGGGGCGATCCTCAGCTCTGTCATTCTTTCTTGTAATGGCTCTTTGGTCATGGCGGGCTTTGGCTCTTTGTCTGTGGTGGGCTCTGTCTGACGCTTCGTGCAGCGGGGTGATAGTTGGCTGAGTTCTGGGTCCCGAGTGGGGCCAGCGAGACTGATGATGAATGCGAGTCATTGCTCACCAGCACCCACTCCACGAAGGCGGCGAAATCCCCTCGAGGACCATCTCCAGACAACTGCACTCTGCATGTGGTGTTGAGGCTCGCGATGTAGATGTCTGGGTAGCTGGTATTGTTGGAAATGTCCAGGAATAGTCTGGTATAGTCCTCGAGGGCAGGTTCCTCTTGCTCCAGCAGGAGGAGGAATTTGGTGAGATCCATATGAAAACCAAAAGAAACACAAAAATGGAAAATAAATGGGGACACAAACTCTGCTAAACTAAACGAACGTGATCAAGAAAACAGTTTAACAATGTGTAGAGGAAAGGCACACGAAGACGAAGGTCATCTACACAAGAGTTTAATAGAATCCAAGAAGATGATAATCCATGAAGGCAAAGGGAACACGCAGCAATACAGTTCACAGACAAATAAACTAGACACAGGTGAACAGAATGAACTACCCTCTGGAGTCGATTAACGCGTATACGCGTTTTGGGGTATTTTCTCCTGATAACCCCGAAAAGAACTTAAATTACACTTTCAGTTTTGATCGTACAGATAAGTGCAATACATCAATCGAATCTGTAAAGGGTCTACTTTTTTTTGTATACAGACATAATAACAACAAAACTTTGTGCACTTATAAAATAAAGATAACAAAACAAGGAGTGCTGTCTGCAGCCTTTGTCTGCGCTGATCTTCAGATACAAATGCGTCATTAAAATGAACTGTAACTCAGTGAATACTCAACGAAGAGACATGAGAGAGATATCTATAGAAAGCCTGACATGTCTACTTTTAAACTAAACAAGTGCTGCTGAAAAACAAATATTCTGTGATAAAGTAATCCATATGAAAACAACGCGATGTCCGTTTTTCATGTCTCCCTTCATTATCTTCTAATGCGACCACGCCCCCCGCGCCGAGCGCGCTTTTGAGATTCAAATGTTTCACTGAAGCGCGCGGCTTTTGAATACGCCCACAGAACAGAAAACAACGCAGCGAGACTATTCTTCAAGTTTTTATTATTTTACTGTTTGCTTCGCGATGAGAGGAATAAGACATAAATCACCCCAAAAAGATGTGATGTGGTTGAGGATTTGAGATTTGGATTTCCTCAGAAAAAAGATGAAGCACTTTATTCAGCAGAGTTCATAAACATGAGTAAGTCTCTTTTTATTTATTTATATACTTGTACTAGTTTTCACATAACGTGTAAAACATTTTACTAGTTAGACTTTTTCCAAAGACTTTTTCCAAACTATAATTCCTGACTAAATGTATAATCAAGTGAAATATTATGAAGTTTCAATAACAATATACACTACTATACCATTCAAAAGCTTGATGTAAATAATATAAATGTAACAATAAATGTAACTGTAACAAATGTAACAATCATTGCTGTTCTTTCAATTTATCCCCCCTAAAAAACCTAAAAAAAAAAAATATTCTCAGCTCTTTTCAACATTAATAATAATAATAATAATAATAATAATAATAATAATAATAATTATATAATAATGATAATAATAACAATAAATGTTTTTTTGTAGAAAATAAGATTGTTAAAAGGATTTCTGAAGGATTGTGTGACTGGAGTAATGATGCAAAAAAATCAGTTTGAAAGTCAGCTTTGATTTTTCCTAATAAACTGTTTAACTGCACTCACAAGTGAATATTAAATTATGTTGTGGGGATAATTAAATATATTCTAAATAAACTACAAACATAAAATTATATAGATTTATTTTGTCCTCACATTCTTTCTTGTAACTCATCCCTCTCAGTGACACAGCTGACTGAATGGCTCATTATGC
The DNA here is from genome assembly GCF_018340385.1 of Cyprinus carpio. Lineage (NCBI taxonomy): Eukaryota > Metazoa > Chordata > Actinopteri > Cypriniformes > Cyprinidae > Cyprinus > Cyprinus carpio. The sequence goes on from NC_056586.1 coordinate 9,414,809, forward strand.
AGCTCATTATGCAGGCCTTTGTCTTCTCAGGTGTGAATTCATGATAGTTGACGCCTACTCGCATATGACTTTTACCAACAAAAAGTGTCTTAGAAAATTTAAATCAATATATTGTTTTCTGTAAGTGAGTAAACAAGATGATTTTCACATCATTTAGAAAAAAAAAATTCTAGGCTACAAGCTCCAGTTCTCAAAATTCCTGGGAACCAATTTTCTATATGTGTTTTTATTGCCTTTTTCAAGTGATTTAACATTTTTAGTTTTTCACTAACCACGCATAACATTTTTTTTTCTCAAAAACACAATCATGTACATACATGCTGCTCACATATTATTATAGCCTAGTTTGTGCTGATTACAGTGAGATTAGACTTTAGCCATTTAGATATTTATAAGAAACTGAAAAAAAGCACAAATGTCAGGGCATGACAAAACTTCTCCAGGCCAAAAAAATAAAATTAAAAAATGATGGAATAAGTTCACAGACAAATAAACTAGACACAGGTGAACAGAATGAACTAATCAAACGATGACAGAAACTAGGTAAAGTGAAAAATGATGGAAGAAAACAAACTAAAAGTCCATGATCGTTACATACTGTAGGTGCTTTTATAAAATTCTAAGCTTCACATTTCTGCATTTACATCCTCTAAACATTGGCCACATTCACTTCCCTTGTAACAACCGTATCCAAGAATTTAGCTTTTTTTTTAGAAAAAGCAAAGGAGGGGTCAGCCAAAATATTTTTTTGTGGTTATCAACATTATGCTGGCAATTGAGCATAACTTGTATTGAACCTGGAATATTTCTTATAATATGATTTTGCTGTGGTTCGCATTCTTGGGCTGTTTGCTGTTTTTGGACATATGTTGTCGAAGCATTTAAATTGATGGATTGTAATTGCTGGAAGTCCCACATCTCCTAATTAGTAATTACCATATTTAAACCATCTTTGAATTCTCCTTGTCTCTTGATTACCTGAGCTGAAGGGAAGTAAAGGCCACCATGAAAGCACTGATCAATACTGAGATCGATAATGAGGTAAGCTTGTACATTACCGAGTCTCCAGAGGGGCTGATAAGTTAACTGAGACTCTCTGCACTAACCTCTGAAACTAACTGAGAAATAAAAATCTAATTATATCAGCATGTTTATACACACCAAACAGAGTCATATGAAACCCACATTATCATGGTTATTCATGGATCGCAGATATTTATCCAGGCCCAAAATTAGAACCATTAAGTACAAGCTCAGTGATAAATTACACAAACTTTTGTCAAGATTATTGATCAAAACCTTTGAAGGATAGGTGGCCCCAACAAAATACTCAAGTCTCCTTTGGGAAAAGGTTTAGCATTAATAGCCAAAACAACTTTTGGATATAAGTTGCTTCTTTTTATCCAAGAATAACTCTATCTTAAGCTCTTGGAAAGTTGTTCATAAATCCTCATGTATTTAGGAGTGCCCATGTTCCACAGGATTGCAGTTGGGGTTATGTTAGTAACTTATGGAGAGAGTTTGATGAAAAGTGGGGTGCCTTCCTGCTCAGGCCAATGATGCAGTCAAGACAGATTTATGTATCGCTGGTTTTCATTGCACCACAACCCATAATACGCCGATAGCTGTTGTGAAATGAATGCTGTTGCATTGCTGAATTCGACTGGGTTTTCCTGTTTGTCTCTTCAGGCCTTAGAACCAGACATTTTCTTATATTAACCACCAATAAACTTCAGTATAATCAGAGCCTTAATTAGGAAATGAGAAACAGATCATACACTGTAACAAGTGAAGTTGGACACAAGATGTTTCTTTCTTTTATTTTCTTAATTACCAATAAATTACCAATTACCAACTTATATACCAATAAACATTCTAATTACCAATTACCAACTTATATACCAATAAACATTCTGAGATCATAACTAGACAAATGTCTTTGCAGGTAAAGTGGGCCAACTGGTCTAGTAAAGTGGGTCATCTCTCATTTAGTATAAATTGTTAGATTTCAGAAACTTCTTAATGTCTTAATATATTTAGCTGGGGAAGTATGGTGGCATATTAGTTAAAATCAAACTGGATGAAATCTAACTGAATATTGCTAAAAACTCTTCAACATATTAAAATTGTAACTACTAACAACTGATATTGTCTGTTTTCTTAAAAAACCCCTTCAGATACAACTTCAAAAAAACCATAAAAATTAAAATTTAATAATTTCATCCTTCCCCAAAAACTTTACTTTTTTATGCTCTGCAGCTACAGTACATTTTGCTCATTTTATCCTTTCCCTTCAGATTTAACTTCATGCCTCAACTTCCTTTCATATTTAAACATAATTTTCAGAAAACCATTTTTCCTCTGAGATATGTAGTTTACATGTCTGAGAGGAAAAAGTCAAATAGTCAGACACTGCAACCATAATCATTCATGCCCCTTTGCATGCTAGGAAGTGTGTCTCAAAACCATTTTTTAATGTAAACTTGTTTGAACTCAAACAACAGCATTAATCCAGCTCACCTGCTGTGTTCCTGAACATTTCAATTTACAGTAAGAAAAAAAAACAATGTAAAAGAATTAAACATCAAAATTTTTATTTTTCAGCATTTACTTGACAAAGTATCTATTTACAGTACGACAGATGCTCCATGTAAAAGTATGAAACATCAAAATGAGCTCATGATTAATGGTCATATTGTCAAAAGATGTTCTTCCTGTTCTGCCCAGCTGAAAGAACCACAAAGTGAATATTATTGTACTCTGATTGCTTGTGATTTTTAAACAAAAGTTGCTCTCTCTCTCTCTCTCTCTCTCTGAAAATTAGTTTCTTTGCAAAGTAAAGTTGCTCTCTATATATACATCTCTCTCTCTCTCTCTCTCTCTCTCTCTCTCTATATATATATATATATATATACAGTATATATTGCAAGGTTGTTATATTTTTATTTGGTTAGATTTTGTTTAGTTATATTTAATTTGGTTATATTTTTATATCTTTATTTGCAGTGGTTGAATTATTTTAGTACATACATAATTATGTTATTGCTTATGTACAAAATGAAGACATTCAGGTGGCTTAGCATTTAAAAAGATTTAAAAATGCATCACTGGTAAAATTAGTAGCAAGAAAGAGGAACACTGGCGATTGGCGGTTAAGGGCATCTAAAGAGCATTATTTAAATACACATTAAAAATACACACTACAAAACAAGTCATCTTATCAGGTATCTTGGACAAAGATCATGAGCTGATTCTCAATGTAATTCAAATGATTTATCAAATTAAAAATCAGAGTCTATAGCCAGCAGCCTAGTTTATACTTTTTATTGTATGAAGCACTACAGTATAAATAACGGTGACATTCTAAATTTATGGTGTCTTGTGACACTTCAACAGCTGCTGTTACAAACCACAACAAAAATTAGAATAATGTGTGCTTGCTATCTTTTTCAAACATGTTTCTCATTAATTTTGATGAAGTGATTTCAAATGTTAGATATTTGTCTTGGATTCTGTGAGAAGGATTAATTTGTTTATTTTTAAAACTAATGTGTTTTTTGTTTGGTACTCCTTCTGTGGTACTCTTGACCTCATAACTTTAAGATCATGTAAGATCATGAACATATGAAACTAGAAGATAATCGTATGTTTATACTGTTCACAAATTGTTTTTACGTCTCGGGAGTTCAAACATTTATCAGTTTTGCTTTTCTTGTTTTCATGAATAATCTTTTATGTTTTAAAATATAAAGACTTGAATTGATGTTATATTTTGAAGGTTTATGATGTTCAGCTGACTGAAATACTGCCTACAGCTTAAACACTCAGTACTCCCTGATCTTTATCATGATGCTTTTTTATCTTTGTGCTGAGAATCACAGTGTCAGTAGTTTGTAGAAACCAAAATAGCCACGAGTAAGCACAGTGATGGAGGTTGTGGACTTTTTGAACATCTACTGTAAGTCTTCATTTTCAAATGTGATAACATTAGGGGAAATCCCTTTGGTAATGAGACTAAAGTTTTAACCTTTAATGCCAATACTTTTGTAAGTCCTACAAGATAAAAAAAATAAAGTAAAATCCCCTTAAAATAATAAAAATATTTAATATTATATGGTTATATCACAAATAACATTATCATCATAAATTTGTATGTTAATCTATAATAATTTAATATTATTGAGCTAAAAATGACAAAAGCACAAATATATATTCGTTCTCATATAACTCTGTCTTCATTAATTTGTATGTTCATCTATAAGTGTTTGGGCTGTTTAATATTAGGATTTTGTTTAAAATCCCCCACGCGGCCCCGCCCTTCAACATCAAGCCCCGCCCTCCAGCACCCCCAGATAAAATATGTTCCTTCGGCTATAGGTAGGTCTCTGACTAAATACTGATACCTAGTGGTCAATAGAAATAGCAAAAGTAGTATGTCAGTATTATTAAGTTTCAGACAACGATTTTACATAACTAGGTTGGCCTGTATGTTTGGAGCGTAATGGTTGCTGTAGGGGGGACAACCTCCTTTTCTTTGTAGGGCCCAATATTGCTAGCGGTGCCCCTGCTTTTGCGTCTCACACAAACACAAACACACACACACACACACACACACACACACACACACACACACACACACACACACACACACACACACACATTTAAACCCGGGGAAGCCCCACTTACTCTGTTGGCTGTAATGGCACACAACGTCTTCTCTCCCCTTTAATGGCAGTTGGCAAACCCACTTAACCCTTGTATGGTGTTCGGATCTGTGGGACATGTTTTCATTTTTTGAAAAGAAAAATGATATGATTAATTATTTTTTCAAACTCAGACACATTGGCCTTGGCTCATTTTCTAAAATTTTCAATGACCACACACTGTACACCCCCTACATGTTTATATTACACACAGGATGTTCAGGTCCACTAGACCTGGGGCTTATAAAAGTGTGTAGTTTGTAGGTCCTGCACAGTAAATTTGAAATCCGGAAAACAACACCATGAGAGTTAATTTCAACACTTTGAAAGTGTATATATGAGAACCACCCACAAAATGTTAATTTAACACTTTTTAAAATGTTGCCTCATGCAACACATACACAGTCTCAACACTAAGAGAGTGAAATATTAACACTGAAGCAGATAAAAAACAACACTGTTACAGAGCTGGGTGCAGCTTTGTAGCGACACTTTGGAAAAATGGATATCACAATATACTCAACTGTATAAAAGAGTCAAAAGTCTGTATAAAAGAGTCAAAAGTTACACCATCCTGGTGTTGATAGAACACTTTTTTGGGAGTTACTTTCCTATTATGGTTCTGCATTACCTACTAAAAAAACTGTAAAATTAACTAGAAATTAACTATGAAGAAAACGTCACTCTGTTACTGTTTCAAAACTTTATTTCAGCACAGAGCAAGAAACCATTATGCCATGACATTATTACAAATAACAAGCCACAACAATGTAAAAAAGACTGTCATTGCCATAGGACATTTGTAAATCAAATGGCTTGTAGTACATCAGTTCCTCAGGTTTTTTGAGTACAAGACTTTGCTCTTGTTCAACAACAATGAAAGCATGAAGGTGTTCAACAAACTCTGATTCCATACACCAAGGGTTTTCAACCTTTTCTGGCACCCCCCCCCCCCACACACACACAAGTTTGTCTAATTTCACTCGCGCCCCCCCCAAGCACCCACCCACCCCATTACTGTATTCATATCCAAATTTCCAAATTATCCATTCAAACTACAGACGTTACTTACTTAAGAGCAGGGAATGATTTTTCTTTTGTTCTTTTTAATTAACATTATTAACGTAAGAAATGCACGGATCTCACGGATCTGAGACGGCTTTGTGCGCTTCAGTTGTGTGCACGGTGTGCACAGAAACGATTTAACATTATCACAGCACGTGCATACAGCATTGAGATGTCTTGCGCTTATGGCTTAAAATTACTTTGATATTTAAACTGACAAGACTTAAAACACGTGAGAATAAAAAAACTTTCTTGTGGAATCAGCACTGGCCCGATCGTTCAGACAGTTCTGGGGGGCTTAGATGACACATAGTGGGGCTGAAGTCTAAAAAGGGTTTAGGACTACCCCTGGTATAGTGTGCATAGTTATAACAAAACAAATATATAACCTGATATTAATATATTACCTGATTCAATGTGATGGCTGAGCCTGTTTCTGATAGCAACATGCCAATACGTGGCTGGATTCCCGACACGGCTAACTGTAAATCATCTTACACGTGACTGATACTCAAGCCAATAAGTGGGGCAGAGAGACTAATCAGATTGCCCCCTAGTGGATGGCTAAAGATTTGCTAGCTCGTATACATAAATAGACTACTCGAGGTTATGCCTCTGAATTAACAGATGCTCGCATCCCCCTTGACAGGTGCTGGCGCCCCCCTGTTTGGCAGATGACAGTAATCTTTTCAGCAGTGGAGTGGAAGTCAAGGTTTACATTGTTAGAGGGTGTAAAAATAAAACCTTGACAGATTATTATGATATGGATATGAAGACCTTAAAAAGTGTTATTGAAAGTATCTGTAAACCGTTAACATACATTTGCAACTTATCGTTGCAAACTGGCCAATTTCCTGATAGTATGAAAGTAGCAAAAGTGATTCCTCTGTTCAAGGCAGGAGATAAGCATCTCTTTACTAACTATAGGCCTGTTTCGCTTTTACCGCAATTCTCAAAAATCTTAGAGAAGGTTTTCAATTCAAGACTTGATAGCTTCATTGAAAGAAATAAATTACTCTCAGATAATCAGTTTGGTTTTAGGAATAATTGTTCAACTTCGCATGCACTCATTTAAATAACAAATAAAATAAATAATTATTTATACAACAAAAAAAATATGCTATAGGGTTATTTATTGACCTAAGTAAAGCATTCGACACAATAAATTATGATATTTTAATTAATAAGCTAGAACAGTATGGGATTAGAGGTGTAGCACTACAGTGGGTTACTAGTTACTTAAAAAATAGAAAACAATGTGTGATAATAGGAGATTATCAGTCAAGTTATCAAGAAATTGTGTGTGGCTTACCTCAAGGTTCCATTCTGGGCCCAAAATTGTTTAACTTGTATATAAACGATATTTGTAAAACATCTCAAATATTGAAATTTATTTTTTTGCAGACGATACAAATATTTTCGCATCTGGAAACGATTTACAACAATTGTGTCAAATTGTTACTTTGGAACTCAAACGTGTTAATAAGTGGTTCAAACTAAATAAATTATCACTAAATCTGAGTAAAAGCAAAATGATGATATTTGGCAACGGTAATTCCAATGTTCAGGAAGCAGGGTGTTGTTATAGAGCGGGTACATGAAATTACATTTCTTGGAGTTATTATAGATGATAGAATTACTTGGAACTCTCATATTAAATATTTAATCACTAAAATATCAAGAAATATTTCGGTAATTGGAAAAGTAAAGGGTATTTTAAACATCAAAGTTCTGCATACTTTATACTGTTCTTTGATTTACTGTTCTATTTACATTATTGTTCTGTGATATGGGGTAGTACTTATAAAAGCACATTAAAACCAGTAGTAAAGCTGCAAAAAAGAGTTATCCGATTAATTCATAAAGTTGTGTTTTTGGACCACACAAACTCATTATTTTCAAAATCTAAGATCTTGAAGTTTTATGACATTGTTGAGTTCCAATCAATACAGATGCTATATAAAGCAAGGCACAAATTGTTACCAAGCCAAATACAAAGAAGGTTCCATGAACGTACTGGTTGTTATGAATTACGCGATGAATTAAACTTTAGGAAGCAGAAACATAGTACAACTTTGAAAAGTTTTAGCCCTACAGTTAATGGGGTACAATTGTGGAATAATTTGGAGATGGAGATGAAACAATGTCCAAATATCAACCTGTTCAAATATAAATACAAACAAAAGATTTTTGAAAAGTATAGAGAAGAAGAAATTATTTGTCACTAGGGGTATTTCTAACATGATAAGATATTGTAAGTGTATATAATCCATTTTTGTTTTGTTTTGTATAGTTTTGTTTTGTTTATGGTTGATATTGTTTCCTTGTGTTGTTGTTGGTTTTGCACTATGTTCCTTTGTACTATTGTGAAATGAAAAATTTTATTGTATTAATTTTGGGGGTGGGCGCTTATAAGCTCTTTTGCTTCGGCCCACTCCTTTTGAGCAGAATGGTTACTGCTCAAATAAATAATTAAATAAATAAATAAATTTAAAAAAAGGTTTCTCCTAGTCTGATAACCTTTGCTTTGAAAACAGTTGGCCACCTTTCCAAAAGTCTGGAAGCAGTTTCTGACCCAAAGAGGAGTGTAAAGTCCTGAAGAATCTGAAGCAGTTTGAAGAAAACACGTAAAGAAATTACAATATATTGACAAGCCAAATGTGGTCAGTTTCAACAATGCAGACCATTTGACAGTTCTCTGAAAGAGAAAATCCATACCAATCCTTAAGTGTCCAGGAATTATGGAAAAACTGAGAGAATGGTTGTGGATCCCTCTGGATCATGGACAAGGCGCTGTCTGTATTCAAACATTGCCTTCATCTTCTGCATGATGACCTCACGTTCGCTTGTATGATTCAAAGAGATGGCCTCTATACTTTGATCATTATCTAGCTGATGTTCTTGGTAACGTAGCTGTCTGTCAAGCAAAGGACCTCCCCTTCTGTTTTTGGATCATCCTAATTTCCAGAAGGTCTTGACCCCCCTTGTACTGTCTTGAGGCGCCATGACAAGAATCCAGTGTTTTTTTTGCCATCATAGAAATGTTCCTGTTGAAATGACACAAATTCTAAATTTAACCCTCCAAAAATGAAAACGTCTTAAGACATTTCTAACTGAGCACAAAATATTGAATGTTCTGATCAGTGATAATGACTTGCATATCCAGTCCCCCCTGGGGGATCTCTGAGTGAGGGAAACAAGGTGATAATTCCCAAACCATACTTTTGTTTGGTAAGTCGATGTGGGACCCTTCTGAAGAATGGGAATACTCAATGTTACTTTACACTGATAGGAAATGTTTAAAGGGGACATATGATGCTGCTAAAAAGAACATTATTTTGTGTATTTGGTGTAATGAAATGTGTTTATGCGGTTTAAGGTTAAAAAAACACATTATTTTCCACATACTGTACATTATTGTTTCTCCACTATGCCCCACCTTCTGAAACGCGTAAATTTTAACAAGGCTCATCGCTCTGAAAAGTGAGGTGTGCTGTGATTGGCCAGCTATCCAGCGTGTTGTGATTGGCCGAATGCCTCAAGCATGTGACGAAAATGTTACGCCTCTTGATATATTGTGATGCCTTGTCCGGTCGTAGAGATGAGACATAAACATAAAACCCATTATAAACGTGATATAGACATGATTTCTAGTCATGTCTCTTTTTGGAAGGCAAAAACAAAGTAGTTTCACTTTTTCAGCGAAACAGCTTCACACACTGCGGGCTTGAGTGACCGAAGGCCGGAGGCCTAGAGTGAGCCGCGGCCGGTTTGAGTGAGCAGAGGTGGGCGGCTTGAGGCGGATTCTACAAAGGAGCGTACCTTGTGCTTGAGGCAACTACATGTGACGACCAAAGGCTGGACTATGCTTCGTGAAAGCCCATTCTGTGATCCACAGTGCAAAGTTGATGTATTTCCTCAGTGACCAGCACGGATCAGCCCCAGGCATGACGAAGCGGATATTGTTCTCTTTTGGAAGGCCAAACAAAGTAGTTTTGCTTTCACAGTGAAACACACAGTGTCTATACAACATGGTGGCGTTGGCAACAACAATACTACAACGAGAATAAAACATATGCCCATTTCTTTGCGTGAACATCTGGGCGGCGTTATGCAAATCTTCCCACATACTGACATAGAGATGTGGGGGCATGTTAGAATGAGCCGTTTCGGGGGGCGTGGATGAGTCTCAACTTTTATGAAGAATATCTCTTTGGATTTGAGACTGTAGGCTTTGCAACTTTACGAATCTTCTTTATTCACCAAGAGCTTGTAACACTCCAAAGAGAAATAACAATTTGAAATCGCATCATATGACCCCTTTAAGAACATTTAATTAAACCACTGTAACTTTCAGAAACAAAAAAAAAAAAAAAAAAAAAAAATATATATATATATAACTTTAAACATATATATATGTTTAATTTGCACAAATTTGTAGCACCCAACTACATCTATATACTTCACAATCTACACTACAAAAAAAAAAAAAAAAAAAGGAACTAATCATGTTTGACACAAATCATATAACGCTGCTCAAACATTGACATTAAAAACATATCAAGTTACCACAGTTCAAAACCATGACTGTTTCAGAAGCATGGTCAACGATCAGCAGAAATCCAAGCTGAATCTTAAAAACAAATTCTGACCAATCGGTTTAGACAAGTGACCATCTTGATGTATACATTTTCTGGTAGAAGACTGCAGAAATTCCACGCAGCACAGTTCACCTATAAAATGTCGCGCACGCGACTTTAGACTCAGACTTTATACGATCAGACTTTAGTCAATAAAAATGATTGCCGTGTGCGAGATGGCACATGAAATTACGCATATTCAAAGCTTTAATTCATTAATAAAGTCTTGTTATTCATTAGAATTATGTGTGATCAAAAAATAGATAAGACTAGGACAAATTATAAATATAAGAAGCAATTTATAGTCTGTATCTGTATTATAACAGTAAAATGTCAGACTTAACACCAGTTCCACTGAAGTAAAATGGCACCTGCATGTGTTCTGTTTTGATCAAAATAACCTCTAGTCTGCGCGTTAACAGAGGTGTGGCTTGATTGACTTTGAACAAGAGTTAACATTTGCACCTACGTAAAATGACACCAACTCTTATTTGAAAACTGACACTTCTGGTGTTAGACCCATTCTGTTCAGTGTTGATCCAACACTTTATTTTAACACTTTATTGTAACACTGAAAAATCAACACTGGTAAATTAACTGTGATGTATCTTCACTCTGTCCTCCTCCTGTCTGGGCCTACTATCTACTAGTCTGTGTGAGAGTGAAAATCAAAAATCAACTTTAAAATCAAATTAAGACTTTTTAAAGACCTTTTTAAGACCTGCACAAATAAAATGAATACCAAATGAGGGAGGTAGGGCATTATCTATGATAAGATATTAAAAAAGCATGATTTACAGTTCAGATAAAGATACAGCTCTTTTTGAAAAACTCATTCTCATTCACTTCGACACTTATCACACTGTGATGCATTTGTGCTGCAAAATGCTAAATACATGTGGCAAAATTTAAACACAACTAAAGCACAGTTGTCATCGTTTACACAAAATGATTCAAAATTGTTCACACTTGTTTCTAATGATGTGATCAAAACAACTGTACAAAATATGAGCCAGTTCAGAGTGCACAAGTGGCACAGGTGACCGAATGATGATGCAAATTATAGATGGAAACAATCTGAGAAGGAGAGGAGGAAAAGTACTTGTTAAAAGTGGAGGAGGATGAGGAGAGAAAGAGTAAGGCTTAGAGAGTGTTATCAAGGCTGGATCTGTCAGACCAGACAGTTTTTTCTCTTTGTCTAGCAAAAAAGACAACATTACTTGTTATGTGTACAAAGCCCTCAGGCCAGACTCAAGCACAAAGACATGATGCTGAGACAGAATTAATCTCTCATTGACTCTGTTTTTACAAGTATTTGAGTTTACTGTAACATGTTATTCATTTAGAGTTTTATTTGACCTGTTTGGCCTTTGCAGTTGGACTGCAGTATTTTTGCAGTATCTAAATGCTGAATATATACTGTATAAAACTTTCAGTTCTATTCAATATTCAGCACAATACAATTCTTGCAGTACATACAGTACAGTAGGCCTATACAATATATTCACTTTACTAAGTTGCAATTACTACAGTTTTTTACAGAATTGTAAAATTGTTTACTCAATACAATCAGTGGTGGACAGTGACAGAGTAGCTTTACTTCGTTACTGTACTTAAGTAAATTTTTTCAAGTATCTGTACTTTACTGGAGCAATTTTATTTTGAGTAACTTTTACTTTTACTTCACTACATTCCAAAGCATCAGATCATACTTTTTACTTCACTACATTTCATAAAACATATCGTTACTCCTTACAATATATCACGTGCTCCGACACGCAGAAGCGGTGTCTGATTTAAGAATGAACTGATTCTTTTCAATGAACCTTTTAAATCGGTGATTGCAGGTGTTTTCAAGTTGACAACTCACTGATTCAAATGATCCGTTTAGTGCCTCCAGTGAACTGAATTCACAAGTAAGAACCAGGAGATCTTGTAAATGTGCGCGTGACTGATGCAGCTAAAAGTAAGATACTAATGTCAAATTTTAGGATTAATTATTGTTACTGAAAATTATATTTAGGTCAAAACTGTCAGTTGTTTGTGAATTATATCTGCTCTAAAGGGTGATCTATTTAAGCCCACTGAAATGCTTGAATGCAGACACTTCAACATCAGTTGTCTCTGTGTTTAAGGTCAAAAAAAGGAAACATTAAAATAACACAGATTAAATAACTCATGCACATTCACATTCCCCGCTGCAATTATGTTAACAGTTTTATTAAAATGCTACGCATTTATCCCTATGTGACGTCTGTTTTTATATTGTTTATCAACAGTATAAATTTTTATATTGTTTGGATTAACTAGCCGAGTAGACAGGTATGAATGTTTATTCATAACCATACTTAAAACAAGTAAATATTGTTAGCTGATGCTAACTGTCTAGCTAACAAGCTTGCTGGTGCTAAGTTGAGGTAATTTTTAGATATAAAGTCCAAATATTTTTATTCAACCACCTACTGTAGATAGATTACATCTGGGGCAAAAAGAAAGGATGTGATGTTCAGAACATGGTAACTATCAAAGTGAGAAGTGATTTGGCCAGGGGTGTTTTTACACCACAGAGGTGTGGTGTTTTTACACCACAGATAAGGTTTGAGAAGAAAAAATTCATTATGAAAATATAATTATATTTTCCTTCAAAATGTTCTTCCTAACTTCAGGCTTTATTCTCATGTCATATATAACTGTGATGTTCTGCAAAACAACAAACTTTAAAACACTTTTTTCTTACTGGTGAAAATCAGATGGTCAAATCTGTTTTCTCTCAGGTACATCACAGTGTAAGTTCCACAGTGAACATTACTACATCACTCTCATCAACGTAGTCCATATCAACAACAAAAATATATCTTGACTCCATATAGTGGTTATTTTGGGAAAATCCCAGGTATTTTGAGCAGTAGGATTATCAAAAATATGTGCTAATATAAAATTAAATTAAGTAGCCTATATAAAATTGCAAAATAAATCTATCTATCAGTACTTTTTTACTTAAGTACATTAAAAAAATTGAGTACTTTTGTTCTTTCACTCGAGTAAAATTGAAAAAGGAGTATTTTTACTGTAGTAATATCTTTACTTTTACTCAGTTACTTGTTTTGTGTACTTCGTCCACCACTGACTACAATATACTTTTTTTCTGTAATGTTCTGGATGCTGTGTTCTCCATTTTTCTCTGTATTGTCCAATGAATGCTCTGTAGTGTTTATTTTATTGGCTCATGTGTGTGTGATCTGAGAGCACCGTTTGATTTTGAGTGCAAGTGAAATGGTTTTGCAGTGATTGTTTGATTTTGATGGAAGAGTCAGAGGTTTTGTGAATTTAGTTTGAGTATTTGGATTTGTCTTTAAGGTTTTGAGAAAATGAATGATGGTTTCAAGAAATGTGTTTTAGCAGTTCAGAAAAACTGTAATATGGAGAGCTGCTAGAAACTAGTGACCAATCTTCAGGTAGGTGGTAGGTGTCAAAGTAACATCCACATGAATGACAGGACCCAAGGTTTCCCAGAAAAACATTGCTCAAAGCATAACACTGCCTCTGCCAGTCTGCCGTCTTCTCTAGGTAAATGACGTACATGGACCAACCAACTGATCTAAAACTAAACATGAGTTCTAGACTTCGTGCATTGTTCCATGTCCAGTTCTGATGCTCACGTGTCCAATGTAGCTGCTTTTAGCAATGAACAGGGGTCAACATGGCACTCTGACAATCTGTGGCTACGCAGCCCCATACGCAGCAAACTACGATGCTCTGTTTGTTCTGACACCTTTCTATCATGGCCAGCATTAAGATTTTCAGTAATTTGAGCTATAGTAGTTCTACTGTGTGATCGGACCAGATGGGCATCCCATTTGCATCCCAGCAATGAGCCTTGGACATCCATGACCCTGATGCTGCTTCACCAGTTGTCCTTCCTTGCAACACTTAGGCTACTCAACCAACTTGAACATTTGCAAGTATGAGTCCAACTAGCATGGAAATCATCATGTTAGCTAAAATTTAGTGTGAAAATTTAAAATTTAAAAAATGTGAAAATTTATACTCTGACATAGTCGTCTAACAATCTCTATTTGGACCTTGTCAGAGTCACTCAGATAAGTTGAGCTCGCACCATGGCGGATTCGCTATTTACATGGAAAAACTGAACGGAATAAAAAGGATCTTTCATGCACATAATTCTGATACATGCAAAGAATATCAATTATGACATGTAGGCATTTTTATGATTATGTAAACAATACTAATATCTTAAATTTTTATCCTTTCATTTTTCATTTTTAAAAAAGTTTGTGTGCTTCTGTGCATCCCTGTGTGTACTAAGCAAAGTGTATGAGCATTGTGCACCCGCCTAAAGGCGCATATTACGAACGCACTCTTTAAATAACAAAAAAATTAGACCGGGTTTTTGTTGGTCAGAGGCGCAGTCTGTTTCAGTTGCATCAAAATATGCTCCTGAATTGAGTGCTTGTTTCAGGTCAACAGCAGCTGTTTCTCTGATCTTTCATTTCTCTGAAAAAAAAATCACATACTGTACATACAGCCATAAATTCTGTAAGTGTGACTGCGTACTTGCTTTGATCTGATGTTTTTGCTGTGCTAAACTGTCTTCCGTGCGCACAATTCAAGATATTCACACTCCAGGAACACTAATAACAATAAATAAAAAAGTAAAGTTCATCTAATCAAACTTTGAGTTTTGGCTTGCCTGAATGCTTCAAAAGCTTTGAAGGTCAAGATTAAAGGTTTGTGTGTGATGCAGATGGATGATTAAATGAATGTGGATTTGTTATTTTACTTTCCTATGAGAACCTTTTATTATTTGGGGATGTTGAGGGTATATAAAACACACAATAATCGTGATTTATTTTGGCATGTGGTTAGTAGATAATACAACTTGACTGATAAAAAAAGCAGTTGAACTACATCAACAGAAAAGTTTGGAAGTGCGCAGTGCGCCTCAGTGCATCCCTAGACATTTGGGGCCTGTGGTATGATTTCTTTGGAAGTTTGAAAATCTTGCATTTACTGTACATCGGAGAAAAAAAAGTTAATCTTCAAGGTATATTATGAGATAGCCCTGCCTTTATTTTCCTGGAAGTGACAAAATATTATTGGGAATTTAGAATTTCCCAAAATACACTTTCATCTACAAGGTTTTTTTTTTTTTTTTTTTTTTTCAGTTTTAGGGTTTTTTTCATAAGACAATAGAATACAATGGGGATTGTTCCAGAAAGTTCAGCTGGCTGTGGCTGCATGCAAATTCCAATGTGTTCAGAGTGAATTCAACTTTTCAACACTTTGAAGAGTGTTCACTGACGTACTGCTTTTTTTTTTTTTTTTTTTTTTTTTTTTTTTTACTATGCGTAGCACGAAATCATGCATATTTGGATAATGTGTGCCTGTTTTGTTCTCGTGTCTTATCTCAGGTGTTGTATAAGAGATGGAAACTGAATGAATAGTCAATGGATTTAACAAGCCCTGGTCTCATTCTCTTTAAATACATACAAAGAGATTTAATTAACTTTCTTTGAAGCCACCTGGACTTCAGCCATTTAACTCCACTTCCATGTCAAACAGAATAGCCAACTCGCAGGCAACTTTATTGCTCAGGCTTAACTGAGTTCTCAAGGGGTGTTTACACATCACTTAGTTTTAGTTAACTAAAAACAGAAATCATTTATGCATTTTGGCCATTCACTTACATGTCAACAGCATTTTGGGGGCCTGAAAATGCAAGCTTTTGAAAATGATTTCAAAGTCTAACATTTTGTAAACGATAGCATTTTCATCTCAGTGTAAACTACCCTCGGTTACATATCTTTTAAGCATCAAATTTAACATGTTTTTTCCTAAATATAAAACATTTGAGTTGATGT
This sequence comes from Cyprinus carpio, assembly GCF_018340385.1. Taxonomy (NCBI): domain Eukaryota; kingdom Metazoa; phylum Chordata; class Actinopteri; order Cypriniformes; family Cyprinidae; genus Cyprinus; species Cyprinus carpio. The sequence goes on from NC_056586.1 coordinate 9,431,099, forward strand.
TGAGATCTTTGACAATTCCAGACGTCTTGGCAAATTTGAGCACAGTTTGAGACATTATTGAGATCTTTTCTGAAAGTCTAAAAGTGAGATAACTGGCATCTTTTTCTCAGGAGATTTGATTTGGAACATTTTCTTGCCTGAAATTCTAAATGTTGGATGTTCCAGCACATCTCCTTATGTTGAAGCTTCTGTTTAGAACATGTTGAGCATAATGATTGTGTTGTTTTTCTCTTGTTTGTTACAATTTGGAGTTGGCGAGTCGTCTTGAGATGATATAAGCAGTTTTGTTTGATGCTATCACACAGGGTCAGGTTTCTTCTGCAGATGCTTGAGCTTGTGTGGTTTAAAACGTCTCTCACGTGAGTGCAGGTTAAGATTGTTTATCTGCTGCACTGCAGCTGGGATTTCTATCGAATTTAGGTCATTAAACCTCTGTGCTCGCTTGCTTTCCTTTACTGAAACAGATAATGTGGGTTAAACTGCTTTAGTCATTTCCTCCCTGAACTTTATGTGTAGTGTCACAAAACCAGCTTCTGTTCTTGCTCACACTTGTGAGATACCACAATGATTTCGGCAGCCATATAGCACACTGTACTTGTTTTTGTATCAAGATAAGAATCTGTTATATATATGTTTTTGATTCCTTGATAAATATCGGGAAATCACAAACTATAGTTTCTGCTTCAGAGTAAAAAAAAACAACACAAAAGGTAATTGTGTCTATATTTCACAATTTCATCCTAATTTGTGACTTTCATACAATATGGCTTTGGTCTCAATGGCTTTTTATTTCTCATTTCTATTGTTTTTCATAATTGTGACTTTGTATTTCAGAAAGTGACATATATATCTTCCCTTGTGACTATTTCTTTTTTCAACTCTGAGGTAGAAATGGGCTGCCATTATGAACTTTTTTTTTTTGAAGATCTGTGAAAATAAAACCACTGTTGCTGCAGTGTACTCAGTTATATTGTATTAAAATGTCTGCATTTAAAGTCTTCTCATGACTCAAGAACAAAGAAACCACATAGAAAATTGTGTTTAGGTACATGCTAATGCGTAATGTTGATCCAAAACCACATTCATGGCTGAGGTTTGTTTATTGTCTCGATTTGAACTTTCAGTTAAAGAGCGTGGTGATTTTTGAAGATCATCTGTTATGACGTGGTAAAAAAGTTCATATATCGGGAAAGAAGGAGGCGAGAAGAGGCAAACATTTAAACACAAAACTTTAGTAACCAAATAAACAAACACAAAAATAAAAAAGTAAAAGCAGCAGCTCCTCATGGAGGCCTGCTGCATAAAACATAATAAAACAACAACTTAAATAGTCCAGGCCTGGTCCTCTCTTGTCCTTCACTGTTGTCACTCCTCTTTTTATCCTTCCGGAGCTCCTCCGTGGGACTTGAGACCAGTGAGTTGCGCAGGTGTCGCTCAATACATTTACTCCGCCGCCCCACTCGTCACAGACGTTTTCTTCATCATTTCAAACCTCATTTTCAAATATTTCACAGATCACATTAAAGCAAATGACCACCTACACTTTGATCGGTTTACACCATTGATTCAGAAGTGCTAGTTTGTGTATTCAACATTTACATCCTCTAATTTCCTGCCTGACACTTTGACTAACTGTGTAAAGTCCCATGTGTATAAGGTTTAGAGCTGACCTTTGAATTCAATATCCTAATGCATTAGAAGTTCATCTGCATTTAAATGGAAAACATTAATGTTTCATTAATGTCCTCACATTAACATTAATGACCTCACTCAGAAATGTGGTAAGAAAACATAAATATTGGTATAAATCACATTCTTTATCTGTTGAGAGTTTTTAATTATAACAAACCCTGTTTACAGCCCTGAAATGGTAATTTCAAAACAAATGTTGCAAACAATTTAACTGAGCTGTGTGGTCGCTGAGTGTTTCCATGCAAGGTATTTTGAGTAGTATATACTGTAGCATGTTGCTGTGTGGTTGCTAGAATGTTCTGAGGCGTTACAAAGGGTTTGTTATATGGTTGCTGCTTACTGGCTCAAGTAACATCTCTTTATGATAATCAGCACTGCCTGGGTGCCTTATTCTGTGTATGGGATTTTTTTTCCCCACCTTTTTTATTGTCCCACAGCAAAAATTGAAAGTGTGATCCCTTGCTTTGGGTTACAGGTTTATTCTGAGCACTCCAAATTGCTTGCAGTGAAACAGACTCACCCTGACACAGAAATTGAAATGTATTCCACTTTTGTAATGGTGCAAGGAAACATATGGACTGACAAAAAAGTGAAGGAACAAAAGAGAAGAGGGCAAAATTGCGCAAAGAGTCAGACAGTGAGGGTTGTGAAATTAAGTGTCATCCCTTTCTTCTATTTTTTCTAGTTTTAAGTGGTTAAGCAGGCGTGGGAGGATATGAGACTTTGCCATGTTCCTGTTTTGCCGATGGCTGTTGTTAAGGTTTGCATGTGGCCATTCTTCCATCTTTATTTGTGTCAGTAGTACCTGAATTCTCACTTGACTCTGCAGTAAATGTATTTTAAATAATTTAACTCTTTTTGTAGTGAAACACAATCTAATTATCAAGGACAGAAAAGCTTACTGTGTTACCAACATGCTGCTATTTAGGGAACTGTGAAATGCATACAGTTGGTTAGATGTTATCTGTGAAAAGTGTGAGTAAATGGTGCAGCATGGTGAGGTCTGGTCAACACTTACTCAGAAAATTGTGGTTTAAGTGATATTGACTTGTGACACTGCTGCATGCTTACTGAAAAAAAATAACTTAGTGCTGTTGTAAAATATATTAAATTAACCATCATCAAGTTCTACTTGTAATATTAAAAATCAAGGAGAACGTCTCCAGGTTATGTTATGTAACCATGGTTTCCCGAATGGAATGAGACGCTGCGTCGGAGAATGCTTTGGGAACGCCCCCAGTGTGACCACGCTCTGAATCACATGTGTAATCAGACCAATGAAAGGGCGAGACATTACAGGTGGGTGACATAGCAACCAGGAGGCTATAAATGCACGTGAGGTGGAACCGGTGTCAGCTTCTAGGAATGAAGCAGGCGTTCTCAGGGATGCCGGAATTATGGCCCTGAGATGCAGTGTCTTGTTCCCTTCGGGGAACCATGGTTACATACGTAACCTGGAAACGTTCCCCTTCAGGAACTCGAGCTGCATCAGAGAACGCTTTGGGAACAAGTATGCCCACGCCGCCAGACTTTTAAAATCCCTGCCTAGTGTGGAAGAGCACAGCTAGGACTAGAGAACAGAAGAGCCAGGAGTGACTCGCATTTCTAGACCATGAAATCTGACAAACGTGAGGGGCGTGGACCATTCTGCTGCATTGCAGATATCCTGCATGGACACACCTGCCAAGAAGGCCTTGGAGGCCACCATACCTTGGGTCGAGTAAGCCTTGACCCCCAATGGCGAGCGGAGATCAGAGGACTCATATGCATTAGAAGTGGCATTAACTATCCAACGGCTGAGGGTCTGTTTAGTAGCAGGAAGATCTCTCTTTTGGGGACCATAGCAAGCAAGCATTTGTTGTGCCTTTTTCCACAGGGCAGCTCTGTGCACATACATTTAAGCTTCTACTTGTGAGGTTCCCTGAAGGGAGGAGGACAGAAGGTCTGATGTACAAAAAGTGAAAAGTTTCCACTTCAAGGCATACAGTTTCTTTGTAGAAGGAGCTCTGGATTGGAGGATGGTCTCAACAACCTCGGCTGAGAGACCGGAAGCTACGAGTTGTGCCCCATCAGAGGCCACACCCATAACTTCCACAGCTCTGAGCGGGGGTGGAGAATTGTACCGTCCACCTGAGAGAGGAGATCCATCCTGATGGGAATCTCCAATGGAGAGCCGTTGAGAAGGGAAATCAGGTCCAAGAACCATACTCGGCCCTGTCAAAATGGGGCTGCTAACAGCAGACAGACCCAGTCCTGGTGCACTCTCTCCAGAACTCCTGGGAGCAGAGCAATCGGGGGAAAGGTGTACAGACGAAGGCTCAGCCAAGTCTGTACCATGACATCCAGCCCCCATTGGAGCTGGATGAGTCAGAGAGAACCAGAGGAAACAGTGCGATGTCATCTGAGTCGGAAACAAGTCCACCTGAGCCTGGCCAAAAATTCTCCATCTCTGCTTCACCACCTCGGGGTGAAGCATCCATTCCCCAGGCCTTGGCCCCTGCATCGACTGGATGTCTGCTCCCATATTCAGATGCCCAGGAATATGTACTGCTCTCAGTGAAAGGAGTTTGCCCTGGGACCACACAAGGATCTGGTGCGCCAGCTTGTACCAGGGACGCGGACGCAGACCTCCCTGGTGGTTGATGTAAGAGGCCACCGCTGTGTTGCCGGTGCGCACCGACACGTGAGGTCCAGAAGGAAGTGTTTTAGAGCTTGAAACATGGCCAGCATCTCCAGGCAGTTGATGTGCCACGTGAGATGGTGACCACTTCACAGACTGTGGGCAGGGAGGCCACTCATGACCGTACCCCAACTGGTGAGGGACGCATCCGTCGCTAGCGTCACGCAGCCACAAGTAGCTCCCAATACCAGGCCCTGAGATAAGAACCAAGGCTTCCTTCACATGTCAAAGACCTTGATCATGCAAAACAGGCTTCCCCTTGGGGAGAATCCTTGGTCTTTAAGAAACCAGTCTGAGATAATTTGAGCTTTATGACATGGTGCATTATCCTGCTGGAAGTAGCCATCAGAAGATGGGTACACTGTAGTCATAAAGGGATGTACATGGTCAGCAACAATACGCAGGTAGGCTGTGGTGTTTAAACGATGCTCAGTTGGTACCAAGGGGCCCAAAGTGTGCCAAGAAAATATCCCCCACACTATAACACCACCACCACTAGCCTGAACCGTTGAGACAACGCAGGATGGATCCATGCTTTCATGTTCTTTATGAAGAATTTAGAATTTCATGCCAAATTCTGACCCTACCATCTGAATGTCGCAGCAGAAATCGAGACTCGTCTGACCAGGCAACATTTTTCCAATCATCTATTGTCTAATTTTGGTGAGCCCTTGCAAATTGTAGCCTCCGTTTCCTGTTCTTAGCTGACAGGAGCGGCACCCGGTGTGGTCTTCTGCTGCTGTAGCCCATCTGTGTTACGTCTGGTTACGGGAAGAAAGGCAGAGAATCCAATAGCGAGTAAATAACAGAGGTATATTATACTCAAGTACTCGACAATGACAAAAGACAGTTTCACTGGACAAAGCACAGACGAGTCAAGTTGGGCTTTGAAGCAGGCAGGCAGGCTGAAGATACCACCGCTCAGGACAGCGACGCAGGGATGCAATGGGCGAACCAAACCGGAGGGATCCAGGAATCCGGAACGAAGAACCAAGATCAGGAAGCACATCAACAGCCGGAGCCACCAGACACACTGAAACAATCTGACAACACGGCTGGGTGAGACACAGGTTTAAATAGCCCCGGTGATGAGTGCAGCAGGTGGCAGTGATCAGGGTGATAGGTAATCAGTAACCGCGCCTCCAACACAACCGCACGCACAGAGAAGGTGAGACAGTGAATTCATGAACCGTGACAATCTGCTTCAGGGTTCGACATGTTGTGCGTTCAGAGATGATATTCTGCATACCTTGGTTGTAACGAGTGGTTATTTGAGTTGCTGATGTCCTTCTATCATCTCTGACCAGTCTGCCCATTTTCCTCTGACATCAACGATGCATTTTTCGTCCACACAACTGCTGCTCAGTGAATATTTTCTCTTTTTCGGACCATTCTCTGTAAACCCTAGAGATGGTTGTGCATGAAAATCCCAGTAGATCAGGAGTTTTTGAAATATTAAGACCAGCCCGTCTGGCACCATCAAACATTCCACATTCAAAGTCACTTAAATTCCCTTTCTTCCCCATTCTGATGCTCGGGTTGAATTTCTGCAAGTCATGTTCACCACATTGTGGCGGGGTGAAGAAGGACATGACGAGTAAGTACAGGTGAGTTCCCCGAAGGGTGGATTTTATTAATAAATATGGTGGTAGAAGGTGGTGAGATGAGGTGGTCCGGTGCGGGGTGCTCAGCTTCCTCTGTGCTCTTGTGTGCAGTGGCAGTGTGGGTCCATTGTGCTCTCCCGTGTGCGGTGGGGCTGGCGGTCACACACTGCTCTCTGAAAGCAAGACAGACAGTTAGGGATTAGCTGGCTCTGCTGGAGACATCGCGCACCTCTGTGTTCTTTGCTATGCTTAAGTAGGCAGTTCTTGATGATCCGCGGCGCAGTTGGCTTGGCCCGTGACTTGTTTTACCAAGCAATTGAATAGGTTCCAGGGCGACGCTGATGAGAGCTCGGGACACGTGTCACAACATCTAGATGCCTAAATGCATTGAGTTGCTGCCATGTGATTGGCTTTTTAGCAAATTGTTTTACCAAGCAATTGAATAGGTGTACCTAATAAAGTGGCCGGTGAGTGTATATATTATACCTCCTGGGGTCAAAACTGTGTACGGTGCAGCAAATACAGTTCTTGTTGGTAATGGAGATTGAATTGTATTACAGAACAGCAGACACTTAAAGTAGCATTCAGTCAGACTTTATTTTTATTTTTATATATATATTTTCAATAGACCAAAAACATACCAGTGGAGGTATACATGTTTTGTTAATGTCACTTTTTTATGAGGGTTTACTGAATGTACCTTTAAAAACTTGTGTCCAGACTTTAGTAGGTCATGTGAATGTGACTGATTCACTTTTATTAATTTTGGAAAAATAAACTGTTTAATTGTATTTTAGTTGTGTGATTTGTGATAAAGATATAGACCAGAGGTTCTCTACTCTGGTGCTTGAGGTCCATGTTCCTGCAGAGTTTAGCACCAACCTTGATCAAACTCACTGCCAGTAGCATTTTAAATGGTAGTTTTCTTTAAAACATCGGAGATGCAGAGCACATTAGTAAGTCCGCTGTATCACTGAATGTAGACTGATAAGGAAAGTGTGCGTCACTCTCACGCTCTTTCTGAAAAAAAATTTTCTGGGCAACAATACATCAAAGAGGAGTTTCACTAGACTGTAGGTCAGTGTTGTAGAAATCAGTTTAAATGAGGCTGATCTGATAAATGATGTTCACTTGATAGCATCTAGCTGCGACATCTGGAAGTAACCCAATAATTAGAATTTCCTTCAGTATTTCCAGTGTGGTTGGATGCATTGATGACGTGCATATCCCCATCATTCTGAAAATGAATCAGATTACAGTATGGAATGGAAGGATGCCAGATGGAGGGGTACTACTAGATGCCGTAACCACCACCACAGCTGCTAAATAAACAAATTATTCACAATTTATTTGGTCATCTTTATTTTATACAAAAGCAATAGTTATTCTTTTCCCTTTTGGATTTTAAAATTCTTCTACTTGACCATCTCCTTTTCGTCTGTCAGTGGTGCTGGTGCAGGTTCTCCCCCCATTTTGCGAGCCTCTCCCTTCTTGCTGTTGACTGACAACAAGTCAGTTGTTAATTTCATTACCATGAGTTGGTTGAACCTCCTTATCGAAACGGGCCACTGTTTTTAAAATGATCTGATCTTTTAAATAAACTTCTTGTGGGAAATGATTCTTCTTTTACAGTCTGTGCAATTCACAATTGTTTTACGCACTGATAAACAGATCTGATGCTGCCACGTTCTGCCCTTTCTAAATTTGCACACCAAATACCTCAAACTCAAGTAATGAATAAATAAATAAATACGGTACCAGCACTCTGGAGGAGTAAAAGGTTACAGCTGTTAACCTCATGGGTCTGAGAGAGGGCTGTGTTTCCTATTATTGATTCTATCATGTAAGTGATCTTTGTCCTCAAGGTTTTGAATAGTTAGGTCATTGTTATATGAATAGTCTTATATCAATATTTAGCAGGATATTATGTTTGAGTACGAAAGATTTATATTTCAAGTAAATTTTTTTCTATTGAACTTTGAACAGGGTCAAACTATACTGAAAAAAATCCACAATTTCCACAAAAATATTATGCAAAATAACAGCACAACATTTTTAACATTGATAATTATCAGAAATGTTGTTGAACATCAAATCAGCATATTAGAATGACTTTTGAAAGATCATGTGACACTGGCGATTAGCACATCCCCAAGTTATGCAGAGGTCAGACAGATTCAAATGCAATATCAGAAAGAAGATAATATGTCTGCTTTTGAAGAAATTAATAGCAAAATTTAGGAAGAAATAGTACAGCACCTTAAATTGTCAACCTGCTATCTTGACACACTTCCGACATATTTTTTCAAAAGGGTGCCTAACTGTTTAGAAGCAGATCTCTTAGAAGTGGTGAACGCCTCACTTCTTTCTGGGACGTTTCCAAACTCCCTGAAAACTGCAGTTGTTAAACCCCTTCTGAAAAAGAGCAATCTTGATAACACCATATTGAGCAACTATAGACAAATAGTTCAACTCAAGTGAAAGTGACGTGACATACAGCCAAGTATGGTGACCCATACTCAGAATTTGTGCTCTGCATTTAACCCATCCAAAGTGCACACACACCGCAGTGAAAACACACACACCGTGAACACACACCCGGAGCAGTGGGCAGCCATTTATGCTGTGGCACCCAGGGAGCAGTTGGGGGTTCGGTGCCTTGCTCAAGGGCACCTCAGTCATGGTATTGCTGGCCCGAGACTCGAACCCACAACCTTAGGGTTAGGAGTCAAACTTTTAATTTTCAATCTGGTTTCCAAACGCATCACAGCACAGAGACCGCGCTCATTAATATAATAAATAATATTTGCTTAAATTCTGATTCTGGCAAATTATCAGTGCTGGTCCTACTAGATCTCAGTGCTGCCTTTGACACTGTTGATCATAACATACTACTAGAGAGACTGAAAAACTGGGTGGGCTTTCTGGGATGGTAATCAAATGGTTCAGGTCATACTTAGAAAGGAGAGGTTATTATGTGAGTATATGAGAGCATAAGTCTAAGTGGACATCCATGACATGCGGTGTCCAACAAGGCTCAATTCTTGCATCACTCTTGTTTAGCATATGCTCCCAATAAGTCAAATAATGAGAAAGAACCAAATTCAGCTATGCTGATGATATCCAGATTTACCTAGCCTTATCGCCAAATGACTACAGACCCATTGACTCCCTCTGACAATACATTAATGAAATTAACAGTTGGATGTGCCAGAGCTTTCTTCAGTTAAACAAGGAAAAAAATGAAGTCATTGCATGTGAAACAAAAATGAAGTTTGCAAGGTGAATGCATACCTTGACTCTAGGGGTCTAACAACTAAAAATCAAGTCAGGAATCTTGGTGTGATTCTGGAGACAGACCTTAGTTTCAGTAGTCATGTCAAAGCAGTAAGTAAATCAGCATACTATCATCTAAAAAACATTGCAAGAATTATATATTTTGTTTCTAGTGAAGACTTGTAGAAACTTGTTCATGCCTTTATCACCAGCAGGGTTGACTATTGTAATGGTCTTCTCACCGGCCTTCCCACAAAGACCATTAGACAGCTGAAGCTCATCCAAAACGCTGCTGCCAGAATTCTGACTAGAACCAGAAAATCTGAGCATACCACACCAGTCCTCGGGTCCTTACACTGGCTTCCAATTATATTTAGGATTGATTTTAAAGTACTTTTAAATCACTCAATGGCCTAGGACCTAAATACATAGCAGATATGTTAACTGAATATAAACCTAACAAACCACTCAGATCATTAGGATCGAGTCAGTTATAAACACCAAGGGCTTACACAAAACAAGGGGAGTCTGCTTTTAGTTATTATGCCGCCCGCAGTTGGAATCAGCTTCCAGAAGAGATCAGATGTGCTAAAACAATAGTCACATTTAAATGCAGACTCAAAACTCATCTGTTTAGCTGTGCATTTATTGAATGAGCACTGTGCAATGTCTGAACTGATTGCACTAAATTTTATGTATAATCATTCTCCATTCTTAACTGTTTTAAACTCATTTTAAACCTCCTAAACTGATTTTTAAATCATTTTCAAAGTTTTTTAATTCTTTGTTTTATTGTTGTGATTTTTTATTATTATTATTATTATTTTATGTAAAGCACTTTGAATTACCATTGTGTATGAAATGTGCTATATAAATAAACTTGCCTTGCCTTAACTTGAAAGGGGCTGAGGGGACGCTCGACTGATTGCACAGACACTATTGGAAAGAACTGAACTGGATGATGGCCTCCCTGAATTATCAATGAACTGACTTTTGCTGGAAAAATGACTCTTTGTTATAGTCTTCTTGCATTATTGACAAACTATTTTCCCATTTGACACTGAAAAGCTGCTTTGACACAAGCAGTATTGTATAAAGTGCAATACAAATAAAGGTGAAGACTGGAGAATGATGCTGAAAATTCAGCTTTGCATCACATTAATAAATTACTATTTCATATATATATATATATATAAAAAGTATATATATATATATATATATATATATATATATGAAAAATAAATACAATTTAATGGACATGATTTTAAAAGTTTAAATGGTCCTGGATAAAAAAAAAAAATAACCAAAATTGTAAATAAATGCGAAAAAAAATTCAACAAGTGGAAAGTTTGGGAAAATATATATTTTTTTTCTTTCAAAACTTTAAAGATATCAACCTCAAATTTGGAACACAACTTGTTTAGATGTATGGATTTGCACTTTTAGAGTAGTACATGTTTGGGAAAATATATATTTCACATAAAATTGTATTTTGTACTTTTTAATAAACTTTTAAAACTTTTTTATTTATTTATTTATTATTTATTTTTTTACTCTCACTTTATCTTTTTTTAATTCAGCAATAATCTGCCAAGTGTCTTTTTTGAAAAAGAGACCAAACTGAGCTTTAATTTGGACATTTCATTTTCAGGTCTTTGCTCAAAAAGTGGTTAACAGTAGTAATAAATGTTGTAATAGTAATAAATGTAGTAGTAATAAATAGGTCATAACTATTCCAAATATTCCAAACTATTCCTAAAAATACAAAATATTAAATAAAAAACATAGTTTTCATTGAAATAAAATAAAATAATAAATTGGAAATTTTTGACTGCCATGTGAGCAGCACAAGAGCGTTAAATAATATTTTACAATATTCCTAAATATATTACAAATAAATGCAGCCTTGGCAAGCACAGATCTTGTAACTTCTTCCTAAAACATAAAAAAAAATCTAACTAACCCCAAACATTTGACCAGTAGTGAGTCAGTTTAGTTGTTTGTTTTGGATGCAGCTCATTTAAAGTTCTTCTAAACAAATTAACCACTACATATAAATTGCATGCTTCCGGCCACACTTTTCTCCAAATACATTGCCTTTGGAGAGCAACTCGCATTCTCACAAACACAAATGTCGCTGTATGTGTGAAAAGTTTGGGTGGTAAATCCAAAGGGATAGACACTTCAATAGCACAGTCCAACCGGCAGCTTCTCCGGTGTGATTTGCGATCTACCAGGGCGAGTATCACAGAGGACCATATGAGGTCTTAGCAACATGTAGGGGAATGTCGTGGGGTGTGTTTGCTGAGGTGTTTTGACAACGAGTAACGCTGACGAGTGATGACATCCAGAGCTGGTGGTACTGGGTGGCCATTTATGTGCCCGAAAACGTGAAAACCTACCTTGTACTGTTTGAGACATCAGTGACAGGGTCATTAGCATCACTCATGGCTTACTAATAGATTTATACCATAATCACTGGATGAAATGGCACAAAGAGCATCCAATGTGCTGATCTATCAAGGATTTTTGGCTCCCTTAGCATCCAGGACACTTTGTACTTCAGCATATCAGGTGTCAGTGTTGAGTCTCAATGCTTCTGTGATGATGGAATATAAACGTTGACATCATCAAAGTGCTGCAGCTGCAGCCCGTGATGAAGATTTCTTCTAAACACAAAGAGCAGTAGCAGTTCTTGCCATTAGAGAATCTACGGATGTCTTCCCAGATCTGTATACAGATATAATGTCTGTTAAGAGTTTAGGGCTTTTAACACTTGAAATGATAAACCCAGAGTCATTATGATACGATAGTAAAACAATATGATACGATATTAAAACAATACTGATTATTTTTATGGCTGAAAATGCTGTTAGTAACATAATCAGATTACTATTTTCTAGTAACTAGTAAAATAATGCATTACTTTTTAATTTACAACAAAATATCTGAGTTACTTTTTCAAATAAGTAAGGTTCCCATTCAATCGGTCACTCTCGACGTCACTTCGGAAGACTGGCGAATTGGGATCTCGCTTAGAGAGACCAATCTACTTCGATTGTAAACTAAATCAGCCAGTCCACACTGGCATGTGATTATTGCATCCAGCTGCCGCTGATCACAGCATGAGTATAAGTAGGCAGCAGGTGCAGTGCATATTCAGCTTTTCGCATCGGAGCTGAGCAATCACATCGTTCTGCTCCTGATTACTGAGAGAAAAAGACTGAACGAATTCAGCGCACTCTTTGAGAGCTCTTTGTGTTGGTGGTACGGCGCTTCAGTGGTGGTGGTTTTCCCGTGTCAAGTGGGTTGCATACAGCAGGCTCCACTACCCCCTGGTTGTGTTGCAGGTGGCCATCTCCACTGTGTGCTTTAGCATGCTAAAATTGCTTTTTCCTTAAAAGAGCATTCACGTGTGCGTCTTTTTAAAGATGACGCTGCATGGCAAACTCATCATTATGTCTTTGTGAAGACGATGTGGGTCTTGCTATAGACAACGTATCACCCAGGTATTTCTGGATGCGGTCATTACCTGGTGCTGGGTGATGGTCACAATCGCTGTCTCACGTGTCTGGGCATTAACCCTCTGAGGTCTAGGGGGTTTTGGGGGCCTGAAGAAGTTTTGACAAGCCTTTTGTGCACTTCTCAGTTGCTTCTAAACATATACATGGCTAAAGTCTGAAAACGCTGTATTCAGTACAAACTGGGCTACAATAATATGTAAATATCATGTATGTACATGATAGTGTTTTTGTGAAAACAACGTTTATACGTGGTTAGTGAAAAACAAAAATTTTGAAGTCTGAAATAAGGTCATAAATCAAATACACGACATTTGTTCACAAGACTGTCAAACCTGGAGCTTGTAGCCTAGAATTTTTGCTTCAGAATGATGTGAAAATCATCTTGTTTACTCGCTCACAAAAAACAATAGATTGATTTAAATTTTCTAAGACACTTTTTGTTTGTAAAGGGCATATGCGAGTAGGCGCCAACTATCATGAATACTTGTGTGATTCACACCTAAGAATATAAAGACCCACATAATGAGCTGCATAATGAGCCTTTCAGGCAGGTGTGTGACTGAGAGAGAAAAGTTACAAGAAAGAATGTGAGGACAAAATAAATGTATATAATTTTATGTTAGTAGTTTATTTAGAATATATTTAATTATCCCACAAAATAACTTGAGATTCACTTGCAAGTGTAGTTAAACAGTTTATTAGGAACAATCAAAGCTGACTTCCAAAGCTGAATTTTTAGCATCATTACTCCAGTCACACAATCCTTCAGAAATCCTTCTAATATTCTGATTTTCTACTAAAAAAAATAAATAAAAATGTTATTATTATTATTATTATTATTTATGTTGAAAAGAGCTGAGAATATTTTTTTCAGGTTTTTCAGGGTTTTTTTGATAAATTGAAAGAACAGCAAGACCGGATGCTGAAAATTTAGCTTTGATCACAAGAATAAATTAAATTATATTCAAATAGAAAGCAGTTATATTAAATAGTAAAAATATTGAACAATATTACTGCTTTAGCAAACTGGTATTGACTGGTATTGTGTAATGTTGAAATATATAAATGAACATCACATAACTAGCATGTCCAAAGTGTGTATTGTTTATGTGCTCTCAAATAAACTAAATAATAAACTGCATTATTAACATTATTGTGATGGTCACTGATACTAGTAGTACAGTAGAACATTTGTTTTGGTGGCACTTGCTTAGTTTAAAAGTAGACATGTCAAGCTTTCTATAGATCTATCTCTCATGTCTCTTTTTGTATTCACTGAGTTACAGTTCATTTTAATGACGCGTTTCTAAATGAAGATCGCAGACCAAGGCTACAGACAGCACACCTTGTTTGTTTTCTTTATTTTATAAATGCAGAAAGGTTTGTTGTTATTATGTGTGGATACAAATAAAAGTAGACCCTTTACAGATTCGATTGATGTATTGCTCTTATCTGTACGATCAAAACTGAAAGTGTAATTTAAGTTCTTTTCGGGGTTATCAGGAGAAAATGCCTCAACTCGCGTATAGGCGGGGATCGACTCCAGAGGGTTAAACAGGCTGAGGTGGTGCTTGTGGATGAGTCATGTTCTCATTGCGGGAAGATGATCATCTCAGAGTCGCGAGCCTCAAAGAGGGCAGAGCTCCATTGCCTCTGCTTAGATCTAGCTCTCATCATGGCGGCAGTCAGACAGGGGCTACTTCAGGCAGTAGCACGGGCGGTCCGAGGATAACAGTGATGGCAAACCCTCCAGAGAACCAACCCTCGGGGGACCATCGCTCCTCTTGCATTCCGCAACCAGTTGAGCTGCCAATGGAACATGCTGGGCTCTCTACAAGGAGCCAGCAGTATCCTTTGGAGCTCCTCCCAATGACAGGATGCTGATTGCTGCATCGGAGAGTGAGCCGGGCATTTTTGGAGAGGAAGATTACAGGCAAACCATCCCTCCCCTCCCGGGTCTTTAGGTACTTGTCAGGCCAGTGATGCTTATACGCCCTATGGAGAAGCTGCCTCCGCCTTACACGCTACGGCGTTACTGCAGGTTCTTTAGGCTAAGGCACTGAGGGACCTGCACGAGGGTGGTCATGACCCAGAAGTTCTCAAAGAACTGTGGTCTCTCGAAGGTGGTGGTCCAGGAGTGCCAAACCAGACTGTGTATATATAAGGGACGCCGACAAAGTTTGGTTCCTTAATGCTCCTGTGTCCCAGACCAGCCTCTTTGGTGATGCAGTCAAGAGCCTGGCCCTCTGTGTCCGCCCCCGCTCCTGCGCCACATCCGCAGCAGCCTCCAGCAAGCAACGCCGTGGAGCTGGGCGTAGGCAGGCCGCCCCACCCATCCAGGCACCCTGGTGGTGAGCAGAAGAGGGAGGAAGCTGCTCTTGGGGGATGGTGAAGGCACCTCTCCCTCTCCCGGAGGAGGGCCAGGTGGAGAATCTGAAAAATTTCAACAAGAGAGCAGTTTTCTCTGTCCCGAAGTTCCGGGAGGATACGGAGGGGCTCGGACGGACAAACACTGGACCACACTCATCTTCCTCCTTCCACAGCCGGCAGCAGCGTGCGGTTCGAGAGCATTAACGAAGGCCCTACTCACGCACCCTTTGCCAAACTGTGGAACGAGGTAAGCATTGCACCGCACACTCAGACCCCTCTTCAGTCCGCTCACAAGCCGCCCGAGTTGGGTCCCTGCATTCCACCTTGCTGCCCCACTGCAGGCACCTTGCTGCCCCACTGCAGGTGGTTCCGTTGGTACTGCTTGCACAGTATCTGGGTGCCTGGATAGCGCTACCCAGCCCGTCTTGCTGTTTTCTGCAGACCATCAGCCTCAGCTATGCGATTCAGTTCACCCGGTGTCCCCCCAAGTTCAGTGGCATCCACTTCACAACAGTGAAGTTCCCCTGTTCCCCTGAGAGAACAGGGCATTCGCATTCTCAACTACCTCAATGACTGGCTCACATTAGCTCAGTCTTAAGATCAGTTGTGCGAACACAGGGACTTGGTGCTTTCACACCTCAGCCAGTTGGGCCTTCAGGTCAACTGGGAAAAGAGCAAACTCTCCCCGATGCAGAGGATCTCTTTTCTTGGTATGGAGCTGGACTTGGTCGGTGTGTTGAACTGCTTGACTACATTCAAGAGCAGGATGGTGGTCCCACTGAGTTTCAGAGGCTCCTGAGGCATATGGCAGCTGCTGTGGCAGTCACGCCGCTGGGGCTGCTTCATATAAGACTGCTGAAGCACTGGCTCCATGGCCGAGTCCCGAGGTGGGTGTGGCAATGCGGCACTCACCAGGTCCAAGTTATACCAGCCTGCCCCCAAACCTTCACCCCGTGGTCAGACCGTGCATTTCTTCTGGCAGCAGTGCCCCTAGAACAGGTCTCCGGGCATGCTGTGGTTCACACGGATGCCTCTACCACTGGTTGGTGGGCCACGTTTGACGGGCTTGCAGTGTCAGGGGTTTTGACGGGGCCCCAACTGCATTGACAAATCGATTGCCTCGAGTAGCTGGCAGTGCACCTTGCCTTGATCAGTCTCAAAGGGCGCTTACGAGGCAAGCACGTACTACTCTGCATAGACAACACTGCGACCGTTGCATACATCAGTCGACAAGGTGGTTAGCCTCATGGTCACAACTCGCCCACCACCTCCTCCTTTGGAGTCAGAAGCTTTTGAGATCGCTTCATGCCATTCACATTCCTGGGCTGCACAACTGGGCAGCCGATGAGCTGTCATGTGCTGCACTCCCGGGAGAATGGAGACTCCATCCCCAGATGGTCCAGCTAATTTGGAGACGTTTCTGAGCCACTCAGGTAGACCTGTTTGCCTCTCAAGTAGCCTCTCACTGCCATTGGCCTTGGCCCATCGACCCAGCAGCTCCACCATGGCTCCCTCCTCTCTGCCGTGGCCCGTCAGTCCACCAGTTCTGCCTGGCTTCTCCCTCCATTGTCGCTGCCCTGGTCATCTGCCTGCCTCTCTTCCTTGCCCTTCGCCACCTCCAAAACCCTCTTCCTTCCTCCTTTGTTCGTCCTGCTATGCCGCGAAGTCGTGCCTTCTGGGAGGGGGGAGTACTGTCACAGTTATGGACTTCTTTTGTTGTGTTTTCATTTAGCTTTTGCTTCATGGCCAGTTCTCCTGTGTCAGTTTATTATCTCATTAGTTCCCTTGTTTAGTTCTTGTATAAGTTCTCCCTGTTCTGTTCAGTCTTTGTCTGGTCACCGTTTGCATTTATGTGAGTTTCCCTGACATTGCAATGTTGTGAGAACATAAATGTGAACATAAATACAGACGCTCTGTATAGTTGATGGGTCAGTGTTGCTTTGTCACAAAAATGTAAGCCTTTGCAATGTAAATATTCAAGAGCTAGAACACACTAAAAGACCCGCGTTACTCATGTGCTGTGTGGGAAGTTTAAACATCCGAAGACCTGGCCTGAAAGCCACGTCTTGAGCTCTGGTTCCTTCCTGCGCTTGAACAGACAAATTCACACAAAATTCTGTCAAAAATGCCCATCTCTGTGAGTATCCTAGTAAAGTAGTTGGTTCTTAAGTGAACATGAAAAGCTGAGAAAGAAACCGGACATGAACCACATGTGACACAATGTGTCAAAAGACAATAGAACCCATTATAATCAGTGATACTGTCTAGATAGGATGTGGTGCAGCACAAAACAACAAATCCCCGAAAGTATTTTTGAAATAGTCCAAGCACTTTGCAAATAAAAAAAATCAACAAACACACAATAACAAAAATAAAACATATAAATACAATAAATAATCCTGCTGTTGTCTGCATTTGTAATGTTGATCAAAGAAAAAAAACAATCACCCACTGCTCTTGAATTTATATAAAATATATAAAGACTATAATGTTATTGGATTATCATAATTTATAAAATTTCTGTAGGCTACCTGAAAATCACTGTCTGCCATTTCCATTTGTATCTTTGTTGTATAGTTGGCTATTTTGTGCTATTGCTTGTAATTTGATGTGCTCTTATTTTAAAACGAACTTTTTAATTCAATTTATATTGGTTAAACTCATAGTTTTAGCAGGTATCGAAAACCGAAATTAAGGATTGTGATTTTTTTGCTGTTATCTAATATTTTGGTGTCAGAACTGCCTGATTTGTTTGTTTGTTTGTTTGTTTGTTTGTTTTTTCCGTTGCTGGTCAAAGTATTAAAAGTAGTAAATACATATTTCTGGTTGGTAAATTTCCAAAAGTCCCGGGCCACACCCTGTTGCGTTGGGTCCCGCGCGGGAGTGCAAGTCTCTACTTTGGGACACACCAATTCTAATCTCAAATACTATTTAGGATGGATTGTATGAACATTGGGATGCAGGGTCAGTTTTAAGCCCTGGTCATGAGTTCTATTACTTCTGTGATGCATATATGAAGTTTTTGTGTGATGGTGCCCTCTGGCGTCCAGTATAAATGAAACAGACATTGCATGTGTTTAGCACTCATAACAGCCAATCAATCCTTGTACTGAACCTGAAATATATATATATATACATATACACATTTTGAGGAATCGGCTGCCTCCTTTTTTAAACAAAGGTTAACCCAGGGTTAAGTGTGGAATGAGAAGTCACAGGTGTTACCTAAAAAAGCTCTGAAGCAAGATGTTGTCTCACTAAGAGGAAGGCAGTATCTGGACCTTAAATATTAGCTGCAACTTTAGTATCTCTAATCTTGGTATTTCTTCAGCACCAAAGCCACATATTACCAAGATATTGGCAATATGTGGCAAATATTGCTCTTGGCAAGTAAAGAGCAACAAAGTGTTCCGAAGGCTAACGAACATTTACAGCATCTAAACATACTTTTCCTGGCATTGATGGTTGACCCTTGCATTCAAACTTCAGTGAACATAAGAGTTGTGACTAGTAATGAACTTGTGTGTATAAGTTAATCATCGTTGGTAGCCTATAAGAGTAATAATATATTCTATTGCATATTTGAATAATATATTCTATTGCATTATTTAAAATAAAACAATTAGTCGATTATCCTGTCAATCTAAAGGGGGAAGAAAAGTCCTTAAGTGAAGATCGACTTTGGCAGAGTTGCAGTTTGCAGCATAAAAAACAATACAATTTAAATTTTGAATAAATTATATGCAGAAAGTGAATAATTAGACAATACTAGACTATTAAACAGTTAACATTATATAGAAATGGTACAGAAATGTTATAGGATAAATGTAATATTTTAATAATACTTTAGTACTAATAATAGTACTACAAATAATATCAGGCTACAAAATTATATAATAATACATTTTAGTTGTGCATTAATAGTGTTTTAAAACAAGGTGGCAGAAAAGAAATCATACTGTCGGTATTGGAATCAGCAGATTGTTGTTCTGTTTTCGATACGATGATGACAAATCTTTTCATGACATTTCCATAATGAAGGTGCATACACAGTATGTGAGAGGTTTCTACTAAGTTTAGGGTAATCTGAATTAACAGTTGCCCAGTTTTAACAATGTTGCCGCGAGTTGTTTTTCATGTCTGCTGGTTGAAGCGACCTCATTGACGTGATATTTAGCCCCTTTAACCAGTGTCATTGGATGTTATGCCTGAAGCAAAGGTATATTTCATCTTGGCTGGATGTGAAATCTTATGTAAATTTGATTAAGAAATGAGATGTCTGGAATTTGAAACATGCCTTGATTTTGTCTCTTGAATAACATGTCAAATTTAAGGAAATTAATCACTTTCGTGCATTGGAAGATCAAGTATTGTGCCAAATGTTTTACAACTGACATTTGACAGATTATCTTTCTTTATACATCCTACGCAACAATTAAAATCAGGGCTGGTGAATTGTGAGAATTGGGTCTCTTGAGAACAGTGAAATGGGGTGCTCCACATCTGCTGTTTCCTCTCATCTACAGCAATAGTTGGATTGTGAGATTTAGTCCAAACACTTGCAACCTGTGCCAGTAGACATATCATGTTTTTCCAGAACACAGCCTTAATCACAAAGCTAATCTGTTGAATGTTTATTGCAGGAAATTTGGAACTGATAATAACAGTCATTCAGAGAGAAAGTTTCTGCAGGGATGATGTCTTGAAATGGTGTACTTTTGACAGTTCCAGAAAGTACAAACCATGCTACGAAATAAAATATGTTTTCTACATCTACTCCCTCATGTGGTTATTATACATGTAGTGTTTATATTTATTGTGTTGTGCATTTTGATTAAAAATATTTGTAGACTACAGTAGTCTGAGACATTTTCCAACTTCAGCAGAGGACAATATACCACATATGCCATCTGAAATAGTAGTAAATAATTTTGTCATGTGTCAAAAACCATCAGAATGGCTTCTACTTAGGCAAATTATAATACTAAATAACTGTGACTGGAAACAGAATTGATGCATCATTTGGACTTGAGACTTGACTTCAGAGACTAGCGAACATCTGATTTCACAAGTCCAACTTTTACAATTTATTTTTCATTCTGATCTGTCATTTTAATCTTTGAAAATTGCGAAACTTCAACTTGCAATAAATACTAAAGTGTTTTCAGCTGTTTGGGTGTAAAGCACTAAAATACGGGACAAACTGCTTCCCGATACTGAACGCAGTTGTGTTCCAGTTATGTATAATATGTATTAGTTGGCAATGGTCTTATTTATCTCCCACTGTTCTAACTGCTCTCTCTCTCCTCCTCAGATCCGGGGCTTTGTGAACGCTATAAGTCCGGTTGGGAATGATCAGCAGAACCTAATGGCTTTCCGCTTCTCTGCATTAAACCCCATCTTGGACCCCTGGATCTTCATCATCTTCCGTAAGGCGGTCTTCCACCACATCCGTGCATTCTTCCACTGCTGCTTCCCCAGAGATACAGTGAAGACCACAGCACAAACTCCCTGTCCTTCCCCATGGAGGCTGGAAATGCCAAACACAGCTCAAGCATCCAGACTAAGATCTACTGCAGCCTCCCCCAGTGAGGCCTTGATGAGTGACTATGCACTTACGATGGCGTGCAATGAGATATAACAAGACAATGAGACTTAGAATCCTGAAAAGACTGACTGAATGTATCTAGTGGTACTAAAAACAAAATATAAAAGAATGGATGTCAAAGGACCTGTTTCCTCTCCATTGGCAATGGAGGAGAAATATTTTGTAAATACGTGAACTAATGCCCATCAATAAACAGGCTCTTCTGTGTAAGTAAACCACAGAATTTGGTTCTGCAAAGATGTGAAGGAAAGGAAAGAAACCAGTGTCAATTTGGGGAACTGGCACATACCACAAGTTTACCAATAATCACCAAGCATAGAACATCATGAAATTTGAGAAGATGAAGTTGGCCGCCAACTTGCTCAGTAATAGACCAATGAAAGGGGAAGTTTTAATTTATAGCAGAGACATTGGACATATTAGCAAAAGTCAATAACGACATGCAACCAAAATATGGGGTGGAAAACACTTTGCATATATCACTTTAAAGCTTTAAAGGTTAACATCCTTCTAAAATCGACACTTTTATGCAAACCCAAACTGCAGTGCCAAAAGTGTACGGTGTGACAAAATATGTGCTGAACGGTTACAGCAAGTTGTTTAGTAGCGGACAACCAATCATATTGTTTGTCTCATTAAATATTCATATAGCTTGGTTTGTTTTTAGAATCTGAGGGAAACAGTTAAAGCATCAAACAGTGAAAGCAATCACATTAACTCATGAAGAAACATTTCCACAGAAGTTATTAAACAGCGTATTAATTATTGTTAATTTATTTTTCAGCGAATAAGCACATTAGCCCACATGTACAGTTTAAAACAATTCAGAACCCTACTCAGAAGAAATTAATAAAGGGTAATATAGGGGTGGGTTATATTCAGAGTAAATTTCCCTACATAAATTAATCCACCAATAGATGGGTCAATATGCACATACACGTCATTCTAAAATGACAACGCGCCCACAGCAGCAACTGTAAAAATGCTGGACATCCACACACCACGCCACAGCATTATCAACCATCACATACACCTCCATAACAATGTTCATGATTAAATACTCGTCAAATCATTAAGCACTCGCCTGTCACTTGTAAATAAAGTCTGTGCGTCTGTCATTCCACGTCCCTTTACTCGTATTAAAAAAACAAACATGGCCAAATAACTTGTTGTGTTCGGTGCTAGCTGTTAGCCACTCATAGTTGCAATCTCTGAAATGGTGCACAAAACCGTTGTTAGCGAATTACGTTTGAGTAGTTTATCCTTTCTCAGTTATTTCTCTTTTGTCTGCAAAAGAGCGCATTGAAAAAGGCAGATCGGCAACAAGGTCTGGTGTAGGCGCCGGCGACAGCGGCTTGGAAATTCCCAACTAAACGCTGGGCACAGTTTTGCCAAATTGGGTTACTTTTACAATGTTGCTGCGAGTTGTTTTTCATGTCTGCTAGTTGAAGCGACTTCATTGACGTGATATTTAGCCCCTGCAATGTGAATTTCACCAGGGGAACCCCACCAAAAACTTGTATTTTACTCCTGGAATGCGGTTATTAACAGGGGACGCCTCGAAATGCGATTGGGTGGGTTTTGTGGAGAAAACCTGGCAACCCTGGCTGGGGGAAGCACTGGGCACGTTGCTGGACTCAGAGGGCGTGCTGTTATGGAACATCAAAATTTGATTGGCTGATGATTCTGTCACTAATGCTCGTTACAAATCAGATGCGACGTCTTTGAACAAGCATCTGTAGTGCTGGCCCTGTTTTTATACAGTCTATGTGCTGGCCGCAGACTTTTTTTATGTAGGATATTCCAGTTCAACCTCAACGAAACTAATCATAGGCCATTTTGTGGACATTACACAAATGAAAATGATACCTGAATAATATTAATAAAACCATTTTTTACACAATTTTATTTTTTATAGGGCAAGCAGAGAAGGCCCTGCTGGCCCTGACGGCCCACAACTGGGTATTAACTCATGCTAGTTATAATACCAAAATAATTTTTGGGGTGTTGTTAAGATGTGCTTTTGGAAGAGCGCCTTTTGTTGAAAAATGTAAAAACTACATTTCATTTTTTTCATAGTGGTACTTAAGAAAAGCTCATTTAATTTAACTGTGATAAATTAATGTAAATAATACAAAGAAATGTCTGTAAGATAGCTTAAGGCTTATAGCTTTGCAGTACAGGAGTTTCAGATTGCACTGTAGGCAAAATTGAAACCGAACGATCGGCATGATTAGAACAAAATTTATGTGGAAGAGATGGCTTTTATGTTTTATCTCTTGATGCTTTAGCATGTCATGTCTGTTCATGGTGTTAGAGGAAAGAATTGTGTATAGTGTAAATAAATTTGACCATACAGTATGTTTCCAATTCAGCTGATGTATACAGTTTAAACTATCCTAACACACTGCATGTCTGCTTTCATACCTGCTCTCAAAGCTACTAATATCACCTTATATGTTTCATTCAAATACATGTATATCTGTCTTTACAATACATTTGCTTTTACCACATATGGTGTATGATTATTGTAAACATTTGTATACTTTGTTTGAAGCTATCTGCAGCTAAAACTGCCACTATACTACACCGGTCTGTTATAAAACACGGATAAAAAAAACAGACAGTTTCATTATATGCTTTACTAAGGTCATTCTCAGTAACCAGTGCAAGACTATTATTTCATTTGCCAATGTTACAGTGGAACCTTAAAGAAATCTCATTTTCCCACATTAGGCCCAAATTGTTATTGTTTTTATTTTGTTATATAGTTATTAGTTATTTATCATTACTAGCCCTAAGGCTAACTGTAAAGAGGTACTTTATTTCAACCTGATCACAGTATGTGTGTAATTTATTTATTATTTCAATAAATAACTGATTATATTCTGGCAGTATTCCTCAGTTTTGTTGTGCCTTGAAATAAACCATAAATTACAAGACAAAAATAATAACCCATACAATTTTTCTTTTGTTTTAATGCTGGTATACTGAATATGTTTCAGGGTTGAAGTGCAAAAATGTGTAAAAATAGCCTTAGTTTGTTTAGCCTTTTTTATGCAAAGAGTAATATTTTCAAAACATATTATCAGACAATACATAAAGCATTTTAGAAAACTACATATAGTAAAATTATGTTTTTATTATAATAAAAGCAAAAAAAAAAAAAAAAATAATAAATTCTGTTACAGATGATGGTTTGACTGAGAACATTCAGATTCAAGTAAACTTGTTTTATTTTAAACATGTTTACTCTAAATAGATAAATCTAACAAATAATATTAATAAATTCAGTATCCTTTCATGGGATCACATTCATCACACAAACAACCGTTTTTCTTAGAATGACCTATTAACAGTCTGTATAGTGTTCAGGAGGATCAGGACGTTTAACTAAACTAACTAACTGTGAGGTCAAACAGTATTGATGTAGCCAGCATAACATGTTTGACAAAGTCTGTAGAGTGGTGGTGTAAATTCACTTCCTCACCATGTTTGGTAAAAGTGTGCAGTGTCTGCATGCATGATGTGAATCTGATGCCTTATCGTGATATGATATCATGTTTTTATGTTTCGTTGCACAGTGTTGTACAGTGCTTTGTGTACATTGGATTTGTTCATGCAGTGTTGACTCAAGCTAGAAACAATGGACACTTAGTAAAGAACACAACACCCTGTCCAAACAAACATGTGTCTTTGTCTGTTTCTTCAGGCATGCAATTGGGATAATTGATATACTGTTTTATAAAAATATAATAGATCAGTTCACAGTTTTGGATTTCAAAGTGAGGTTTAGAGAGAAATAAAATACAGCCTCCAATACAAGCACTTTTATGGTTTCATTTCACATGATCAATTCTGTATTGTCCAAATAAAACCAGAACTGATCCTACAGTATTGGCTTAAAAATGGACAAATAACAAGACATCAGGGATACAAATTTTGTAAAAATTAAACAGATGAGCACAAATGGATATAGGGAAAATATCAGAATGTAATCATAACATTCAAATCCAACTTCTTTAGTTCATACTGTATACTTTCACCCAGATATTGCAACTTTGTGCAATAAAATGTTAACATAGTTTCATATCAACTTTAAACTCCCTGAAATAAATTGAATTTACTATCATATTGAGTGAAATGGCTTACTTACAGGACTTTATTTATCCATCGGTTTTTGACTGGATACTGTATTTCACGTGAAGGTAAAACATTTACCTACTCAATTTTCACAAACCAGTTGTAAGAAAAATTATGAGGACGTTTCATGAAGATGTTTATTTTCAGCATAACAGTAACAAAATACATGTAATCCCATGGGTTTAGTGAAGTTGGAATTAACCCCTAACATCCTAAGCTCAAACCTTTTTTAGTTACAGTTTATGACCCTTAATCAGTGTTGGGCAATTACTAATTACATCATCAATATTGTATTTAAATTACTTTCTCTAATTTCTCTGTCTGAAATGTAACAATTACTCAATAAGTAACTTAATTTTTTGAATCATTAATTATTTCATAAAATCCCAATAAACCTTAATGCCTAAATGAAACTTGGAATAGTTTAGCCTTTTAGCTTTAAAACAACTGTCAAACTTAAGCATTTTAATAAAATTGTAACCTTCGTTAGTTAACAAATAGAATTTATTTAGCAAAATATCTGAATATCAACAAAGCTTATGAAAAGTAAAGTTTTAAGAACTTTTATAAATGTTCCAGAAGAGAACATTACTGGTGCATCTTGAGATAAAACAATGGAACTGACATGTTTTAAGGTATTTCAGTGCAAGTTTTTTTTTTTTTTTCAGAAATTAATTTTAGTCTGGGACTAGACTTCAGCCTTGTCTGTGAAACCAGGGGTACATGTATCAAGCTGTAAGTATTAAACTTTTCAAATCAATTAGTATAATTTTTCATACACACTGACATAGGCCTACTGTACAGTACATGTATACAACATTAGCATTACCACTCCCAAAAAAACACAAAAACATGATTTTGTACTGTCATCCATGCACATATGCTTTGTCTGTATTGCCACACAGTTCATAATCAACATTCTGATATTTTATAAAGTAAATTATTATTGCATAGCACACTATAAACATTGACATCTGATAGTAGATCAACACTGATCTTAACAGACTGTTACATTCATCATGATGCAGTGTAAACATTCACATTACTTTATATTTGTATTATATCTCATATTTGTATTATGTGATAGCAAAATAATTACATCTCCGTTTTGTATGACCTTTAGCCTATATACTGTTTATATGAATGCATATCATATTTCAGTATATTTTACTCTCTTTCAGACGTTTCAATTTTGAAAAATAGGAAAAGCCTGACTAGTAAAATGTGTACAAGTTTATGTAAAAAAACAACACGTTAACTAATGTAAGTACAGAAACAATCTCCTCCGATGAATAAAGATCAGATCACGCTTCATCTGAGGTAAATTCTGGCTTATTTCTCAAGTCTTCTTCCAAAAACAATGGAAAGTAGATTAAACCGTTTAAATTTTTTTTTTTTTTTTTTAATCCAGTTTTTGTATCTAGGTGATGAGGGTGTTTGCGGGCAGGTATGGCTGCAGATAATGAGCTCTGAGATGGGAAAGACTACAACTCCCTTTAGTTTCATACGGATTACATAATCAGAGAATACTCATTTTCGATTTGAATCGGTTCATTTAAAAGTAGACACTTCAAGTTTTCTATAGATATGTTTCTCACATCTGTGTGTGAAGTATTCGCAGAGTTTTGGTTTGTTTTTGTGACGCGTTTCAGAAAGGAGTTCATGGAGACCCAGACAGCAGAAAGCGCTCCCTGTTTGTTTTGTTTATTTTACAAAAGCACAATGTTTTTTTGTTTTTTTCAGTGTACACAAATAAAAGTATAACATTTATAGATTCGATTGATTTTAGTCTTATCTGTATCTGGGTATTTTAGGTCATTTTCTCTTTTTTCAGGAAAAAAAAAAACTGCAAGTGAACGTGCCAGTGCGCATCATTTTATCTTTAGACGATAAATTTAGATTTCAAATTCAATATTGATTTTAGATTTTACTGTAAAGCAAATATAAGTTACTGTAATTAAATTACCTGAAAATGAAAAGTAATCCCTTACTTTACTTTTTCAGTGGAGAAATAATTTAATTACAGTTACTTAGTAATGCGTTACACCCAACACTGCCCTTAATGTAAATTAAGTTGCTTCTATCGTAACTGCCGTGGTCTGTACTGTATCAGTCAATCAATTAACATTTATTTATACAGCCCTTTACAACACTCAAGGTGAACCAAAGTGCTTTCCAATAAAAACAGAGCAATAAAATCAAAAATATAAGCCAACAACAAAAACTGCACAAAAATGTCACAACATTGCTAGATATTAAAAGCCTATCTAAAAAAATAAGTTTTAAACCTAGATTTAAAAAATGCCCAGGTCAGTAATGGTGCACATATTGGGGGGAAGCTTATTCCAGATTCTGGGCCAACTACAAAAAAAAAAAAAAAAAAAAACCCGGTCCCCCCAGTATTTGTAACATGGCCTCAGGGCTTCCAGCAATAGTTGATTTGTTAACCTTAGATCCCTGTTTGGCTGACGAAAAGCCAGCATCTCAGTTACATAAGATGGGGCAAGGCCATTGAGAGCTTTAAAAACAAACAATGAAATTTTAAAATCAACTCTAAAAGAAACTAGAAGCTAGTGAAGCGAATAAAGAATTGGGGTGATGCGCTCATGTTTGTGTGAGTTAGTTAAAATCTGGGCCGCAGCATTCTGCACCAGCTGACATCTGGTGCACCAACATAAAGTGCATTACAATAATATAATCTTGAACTGATAAAAGAATGAATAGCTTTTTCAAGGTCAGAGTGATTCAATAAAGGTTTGACCTTGGCCAAAATATGTAGCTGAAAAAAAAAACTAGCTTTAACCATATTGTTAGTTTGTTAATCAAATTTCAGGCTACTCTCAAAAGTCACACTGAGATTTCTGACAGTTGGTCTGAGCTTTGAAGTCAGCGCATCAAAGTCAGAAGTTACAGACTCTCCAAATAAAATATATTCAGTCTTTTCTTCAATTAGGTGAAGGAAATTTTGCTCTAACTATAGTTTAATATCATGAATGCAATCAATTAGCAACCCAACTGCATCACGATTTTTTGGTCTCATGGGCAAATAAATTTGAAAATCATCAGCATAGCAGTGAAAAGCTATATTATGCCTGGCTATAATGGACCTGAGAGGCAGCATATAAACTGAAAATAAAACGGACTGAGAATAGAGCCAACAAGAGAGAGAAGTGGTGGAGGAGGACGAGTTCTCAATCACTACAGAAAAGATTCTATTGGTCAAATATGACGAGAACCACTGAAGTGCGTTACCCCGAATGCCAACAAAGTGATTAAGGCGAGACAGAAGGACTTCGTGGTCCACTCTATCAAAGGCCACCGTGAGATCAAGTAGCACTAGAATAACAGGGCACTTAGCATCAACAAACCGAGCAATATCGTTGTGCTCCGTTAACAGTGCAGACTCAGTGCTATGTTGGCATCTGAATCCAGACTGGAATTTCTCAAAATTAGTGTTATTTTCTAAAAAAGAATTTGATTGTATAAATACAACTTTTTCTAAAACTTTTGAAAGAAATGGCAGGTAAGAAACTGGTCTAAAATGTTTCATATCCATAACCTATATAAAACATTAAAAACTACCACCAATATATCTCAATACACCACTACATCTCACTTCTTTATGTGTCCTCTCTGTGCCCTATATACAACTGGCATACTAGCGACACCTAATGTTTATGCATGTATCTCAATACACCACATATTCCCCTTTTTTCTTTTTATGTGAAAGAAAGAAGACTTATAACTGAAATTAAACAAAGCACAGAACACCAGATTTTTTTTATTTATTTATTTATTTTATTTTATTTTATTCTGAATATCAACAACATACATAATACTATAACAATGAATATTCCAAAAGGCATTGTTTTGTAACTCAAATGTTTAACCTGCTTCTATTGGTAAGTAAACAAGCATTTTCCTTTTTTACTTAATGTATTATATATACAGGTGCATCTCAATAAATTAGAATGTCGTGGAAAAGTTCATTTCAGTAATTCAACTCAAATTGTGAAACTTGTGTATTAAATAAATTCAATGCACACAGACTGAAGTAGTTTAAGTCTTTGGTTATTTTAATTGTGATGATTTTGGCTCACATTTAACAAAACCCCACCAATTCACTATCTCAACAAATCAGAATATGGTGACATGCCAATCAGCTAATCAACTCAAAACACCTGCAAAGGTTTCCCGAGCCTTCAAAATGGTCTCTCAGTTTGGTTCACTAGGCTACACAATCATGGGGAAGACTGCTGATCTGACAGTTGTCTACAAGACAACCACTGACACCCTTCACAACGAGGGTAAGCCACAAACATTCATTGCCAAAGTAGCTGGCTGTTCGCAGAGTGCTGTATCCAAGCATGTTAACAGAAAGTTGAGTGGAAGGAAAAAGAGTGGATGAAAAAGATGCACAACCAACCGAGAGAACCGCAGCCTTATGAGGATTGTCAATCAAAATTGATTCAAGAATTTGAGTGAACTTCACAAGGAATGGACTGAGAGAGCCACCACACACAGACGTGTCAAGGAATGTGGCTACAGTTGTCATATTCCTCTAGTTACGCCACTCCTGAACCACAGACAACGTCAGAGGCATCTTACCTGGGCTAAGGAGAAGAAGAACTGGACTGCTGCAAAGTGGTCCAAAGTCCTCTTTTCAGATGAGAGCAAGTTTTGTATTTCATTTGGAAGCCAAGGTCCTAGAGTCTGAAGGGAGGGTGGAGAAGGTCATAGCCCAAGTTGCTTGAAGTCCAGTGTTAAGTTTCCACAGTCTGTGATGATTTGGGGTGCAATGTCATCTGCCGGTGTTGGTCCATTGTGTTTTTTGAAAACCAAAGTCACTGCACCCATTTACTAAGAAATTTTGAAACACTTCATGCTTCCTTCTGCTGACCAGCTTTTTGAAGATGCTGATTTCATTTTCCAGCAGGATTTGGAACCTGCCCACAACTGCCAAAAGCACCAAAAGTTGGTTAAATGACCATGGTGTTGGTGTGCTTGACTGGCCAGCAAACTCACCAGACCTGAACCCCATAGAGAATCTATGGGGTACTGTCAAGAGGAAAATGAGAAACAAGAGACCAAAAAATGCAGATGAGCTGAAGGCCACTGTCAAAGAAACCTGGGCTTCCATACCACCTCAGCAGTGCCACAAACTGATCATCTCCATGCCAAGGCAAATTGAGGCAGTAATTAAAACAAAAGGAGCCCCTACCAAGTATTGAGTACGCGTACAGTAAATGAACATACTTTCCAGAAGGCCAACAATTCACTAAAAATGTTTCACAAGTTGAGTTGAATTACTGAAATAAATGAACATTTCCACTACATTCTAATTTACTGAGATGCACCTGTATATATATATATATATATATATATATATATATATATATATATATATATATATATATATATATACACACACACACACATATATATATATATACACAACATGTCTCAAACACCTTTATTTGACTATTATCAATTTTTTTCAATAACTTGTATCTCCCTTCCCTTTTAACTTTTGAAGTATGTCCCTTTACGTTACATAGTCCTTTGACCAAAGTGGGGCTTCATGCACTCTACAAGGATGTGAGGTACAAGAAGGAGATACTGACATTCGAGATGTCTGAGGTGCTTCAAAAGGCTTGAAGAGTTTTCTGCCAGAAAAGCTGTATCAGATGTGGTGACGCAGGATGAAGCTGGAGCCAGGTGCATAGCATTCAAAACTTTTCCATCTGAAAGAAGATATGTTGCTGGGCCTTTCTGAGCCACAACCTTAAAAAGCTGAGTAAACTTGGAATGTCCTTTCTTCCTAATACGCACAAATGTCCCAACTTCAATCTTTGGTAATTGTGCACTATGTTGCCGATCCATGTACTCTTTCATTTTGTTTTGTGACTTGGATGATTTGTTTCAAATTCTTTTGATCCTTTGGTGGGGCCATGCACGGAAGACCACTCACATGCAGTTTTGTCTTAATTTGTCGGCCATGCAAAAGCTCAGCAGGTGACAGTTTTGTCACAGCATGTGGAGTTGTTCTGTATGTATGTAGAAACTCTGTCACAAAAGTTTTCCACTCTTTACCTTCAATCCTAACAGTGTGTAAAGAGTCTTTGAACACTATTGAAGCGTTCACTCTCCCCAATCACTTTGAGGTAACAGACAGAGCTACGGTAGTGTTTAATATCTCTGTCTGAAAGGAATGCCTCAAACTCAGCTGAAACGAATTGTGAGCCATTGTCAGTTATGGGTTAAATTGGATCTCCCTCATGACTGAATGCAGCAGACAAGAACTTCACAGAGTGGAGCTACATGGGTATTAGCAGTTTTATCATGCTGGAGTCAGGTAGAACAGGATTTGATGGCATTTGACAGTCCATGCCAGGCCACCAATACAAGTCTCTCAACCTCTGCTTTCTGTGCACCATCCCTTGATGGATGGCATGTGCCAACTGAATGAGCTTTGATTGTAACACTTCTGGAATAATCACTGAGTGTGTGCCCTAAATTACATACTCATCATGTACAGACAGCTCATTCCGAAGATGGTGATAAGGAGCAATAGCTGAGCTTTTCACGCTTTGAGGCCAACACTTTTCAATGCAAGCCTAAACCTGTTGAAGAATAGGAAAGGTATAGGGTGACCATATGGGCCATTTTTATGGGATGCATCCTTGGCAGTATTTTAATATTGCCTAAAATATCCAGGTTTTGGCTGTTTGCACTGTGCAAATCACGAGAGCTATAGAAAGCAAAGCAGACTGCTCCTTATGCTTTCAAATCGCTCTCGTTGTACTTTGGTGTCATACAGTGATTGGTGTGCAGCTTCAAACAGCAAACATATCATCCTATTCCAAGGGCCTTTATAGAAAACAGCTTACCACGAAATTTTATGCTGTAATTAAAACACAAGAAGCATGCAGACCATCGGGCAATTCTCATGCCTCTGTGTCCAAGGCCCTTTGTGGAAAGCAGCATAGACCAGAGTCAATCAATGCAAGGGCTGGCCTAGCAGTGATAAGATGTTTCAGATGGTTGATATATTCCTGGGCTTTATCCGTCCAGCAAAAGCCAGTAGATTTTCGGAGCAGTGCACAGAGAGGTTCAACCAATGTTGCATAATTGGAGATAAATTTGGAATACCTGCCGGCAAGTCAGAGAAAAGAACGCAAGGACTGTGCATCAGGAGGCGCTTGCTGTATAGCTTGGATGCAAGGCTGAAGCAGAGATTACATGGCCAAGGATTGGTAGCTCAGTTTTCCTGAAATGGCACTTTTCTACATTAAGCTTCAAACCACAGCCGTTGAAGTACAGATTGAAGTCGTTTTTTTATGTACCTCTGGTTTGTCACCATAGACAATGATGTAATCTAGATAACATTGCACACCATCCTGACTGGCCAAAATTTGAGACATCATCCTATGAAATGCCCCACATAATTCTGTAAAAACTTCCTCAGTGTGTGGCAAAGAGTGAATGAATGCACATTTATTTTATGTACAAAGTCAGCAGCCAAACCCAAAGGCTCAGTGAATTTTAAAGCGGCTTGGCCATTCTCTACAAAAGATCCAACAGATCCATTTCTTGTATCAAGATGCAAAGCAGTGAAGAGATCCATGCCAAGTAATGGTGTTCCGCCTGGTACAATGTAGAAAGAAGCCTGCACATGGTGACACCAGTAGGTAACAGCAATAGCAAGGCACCTTAAAACTGGGATAGTCTTTTTTATATACAGTACGTCACCAAATTAACATTAGGCACGGTAAGGGAAATATCTGAGAATACAGATACAGATGCTCTGGGAGGATAGAAACAGCTGAGCCCGTATCCACAAGCAGTTCAGTGTCGACTGATTTCCCAGCCTCAGTGTGCAAAGAAACAGTACATGTAAGATTTTTTTTCTGTTTCATAGGCAGAGGCATTTCAATGCTTAAGACTATTAACTCGGGCACAGCAACTTCTTGTACATTGCAGGTGGATGCCGAACTACAACAAACTCTCGCAAAATGTCCATGTTTACCACACTGTTTGTATTTTGACTGTTTAGCTGGGCATTTAGGGTAATTTGCTAAATGTGATGTAGTGCCACAGCAGAAGCATGTTTTTGCATCCAGTTTTTTCTGTGATTCATTTGATGACATCTGATGAGAAACTGTGGACTTACGTGGAGCAGATCTCTGTCACCACTGCTGTTTTGCACCTTCACATGAGCCAGTATGCACCACTTTAACTGTTTTGCAGAGTGAGGTCCATTTCAAACAGTAGACATTCCCATATATGTGGAGTGCATATTTTATCTACGATCTGATCTCTAATCATGTCGTCCGCAAGTGTGCCAAAGTCGCAGTTCACAAGTACCTTAGGCAGAGCAGCCACATACTGCACGATAAGTTCACAGACTCTCTGAGCTACAAAATTTATTTCTCTCAGCGACCATGTACACTTTCTGTACAAAAAATGCCTGTGAAGCAGTCAGCACAGTGTCATATCCGTCATCAGCCACTGTGAGTGTATAAAAAATCCTCTGACCCTCTATACCCAAGCAATGAATAAGCAAAGCACACTTTCTCTTTTCCGGAATGTCCTCTGCCAACAACACAGTCATGTAGGGTCGAGTCTTGAGCCAGCAATACCACGACTGAGGTGCCCTTGAGCAAGGCACTGAACCCCCAACTGCTCCCCGGGTGCCACAGCATAAATGGCTGCCCACTGCTCCGGGTGTGTGTTCACGGTGTGTGTGTGTTCACTGCTGTATGTGTGCACTTTGGATGGGTTAAATGCAGAGCACGAATTCTGAGTATGGGTCACCATACTTGGCTGTATGTCACGTCACATCGCTATATTTCACAGTAATGAACTTCAGGACCTCAAGTAGTTGGCTTACAACTCTTCCTTTATTACAAAATCTCACTTTTTCACTTCTTCATGTGTCCTCTCTGTGCCCTCTATACAACTGGCATACTAGTGACACCTACTGTTTTTGCATGTATATACCACATTTATATAACACTGATTGTGTCAAAGCAGAACCACTGTAATTGCTTATTACAGTATCAAAAAGGAAAATAGTTTGTCAATAATGCAAGAAGACAATAACAAAGAGTCATTTTCCAGCTAAATTCAGCTCATTGATGATTCAGTGATGTCGTCATCCATCATCCTAGTGGCAACGAACCAAAACTCCATCAATGACAGAAATGGAGAAAAAAACCTTAGGAGAAACCTGGCTCAGTCGGGGGGCCATTTCTCTGCTGGCCAGAAGAAACCAGCATGGCATGGTTTTAATTGCAGGCTGCAACACAAGTGCAGACCGGAGAAAGTTAACGGAAATATAAAAACTTAAGTAAAGTATTGATTCTCCCAAAAAATACTTAAGTACTGTAACAAAGTATTACTTAGTTGCATTACGCCACTGGAAATATGATGGAAAAATAAACTGATACTTTTAAATATGACACTTAAACCACCAGTAAACTAGGTGGTGGCAAATGAGTTAATAAGTGAGTCACAGAATAATTTATTCAACCAATTCTTTCAAAGCAGCTGATTCATTCAGTAATGAAATACTGCTGTTTGTTGCTTGGAAAAGCACAACAATTATGCTATAGATTTGTTTGCAACAATTTTTATTGATAGCAAAAACTAATTTTTTTTTTCATTCAATCATTTTAAAACATTTTACATTTAAAATTGTTTCTTAAAAGTAATTCACTTCTTGTTTGTTGAACGTTTGTATAAAATCAATATCATGTTTACAACAGTACTTATATTCATGCTCTTGTGATATTGCTTAATTATATATGTTATAAAAACAAGATCTCATATAAGTACTTTTTTTTGCAATCATATCTTGACTTTTTGGGGCATTTATAATTTTGGTGACATTTTTGACAATCCCCACTAAATTCTGACATGGCACAACAGTATCAAAAGATATAGAAATAGAACTGATTGCATTTGAAGCAGGAAGTTTTACATCCAGTCATGTTAATGATGTTAACAAATAAATCAGACTTTGTACCAGCAATTTAGTGATATCCCCACAGTTGTGGTCTTGACCGATCTTGAAGTAAAATTCTGAGACCTCTTAGTCTGAGACCAAGACAAGACCAAGTACAAATCCTGTCGAGACTATGACAAGATCAAGATCTTCAAAAAATGGACCAAGACCAAGACCAATCTTGAGTACTTAAATATTATTATAATCTCTGAAACAGTTAGATCTCTCCTTGTTTCTCTTTTTTACTATCTATTCTTTTACCATTGGAAAGTAAGTCCTCAAAAAGAAGCAGTCACTGGTGTTGTTGCAGTCTGGACAGTTCCATCAGGTCCATCTATCCCATGATGAATCTCAGGGTTTCTAGGTCTTTTAGGCCTGGAGTTCTGGAATATTGCAGGTCTGGAAATCTTGAATAGTCTTGTGTATACTCCATATAGCAAAAACTGCTAATTTAACTCCTTGTTACTAATATGGTAGAACCATCACTTTTAACAATCACATTTATATAACACTGATTGTGTCAAAGCAGCTTAACAGTGTCAAACAGGAAAATAGTTTATCAATAATGCAAGAAGACAATAACAAAGAGTCATTTTCCAGCTAAATTCAGCTCATTGATGATTCAGTGATGTCGTCATCCATAATCCTAGTGGCAACGAACCAAAACTCCATCAATGACAGAAGAAACCAACATGGTGTGGTTTAATTCCAGGCTGCAACACAAGTGCAGTGACCCCCTCAGCATACAGCCGGTGAGTCCCATGAATCTAGTGAATCTCAACAGTTTATACCCAGTGTAGAGGAACAAGCCGAAACTGATCATCACACTGATTGATGGCACAAACAGGGAGTGAGACCCAAAGGCACTCGAGACATCAGATTGTGACGAGTATCTGATATTGCTGAGGTAGCGTCCTCTACACCAGATTCGGCTATGACAAAGCTTGTGAATACTGGTATTCTACCACCCCCTATACATCTTGAGAACAGATTTGAAGCATTAATGGATGCAGTTGAGGAATCCCCATTGGTGATTAAATATGGATTGGATCAGCCAGTAGCTAACATTGATACTAACAGGTGCTCAAGGTCGATCAGACAGCGGCATTCAGTTCAGAGCACAGCCGAGCGCAGGACTATCAGTGGACCACTCCCAGCAAGGGGAACTAACATGTTTTCACAGTTGCTTGGGCTGAACACATGGCTACAAAGAACCTGAAATATACAAACCCGATTCCAAAAAAGTTGAGACACTGTACAAACTGTGAATAAAAACAGAATGTAATGATGTGGAAGTTTCAAATTTCAATATTTTATTCAGAATACAACATAGATGACATATCAAATGTTTAAACTGAGAAAATGTACCATTTTAAGGGAAAAATAAGTTGATTTTAAATTTCATTGCATCAACACATCTCAAAAAAGTTGGGACAAAGCCATGTTTACCACTGTGTGGCATCCCCTCTTCTTTTTATAACAGTCTGCAAACGTTTGGGGACTGAGGAGACAAGTTGCTCAAGTTTAGGATTAGGAATGTTGTCCCATTCTTGTCTAATAGAGGGCTTCTAGTTGCTCAACTGTCTTAGGTCTTCTTTGTCGCATCTTCCTCTTTATGATGCGCTAAATGTTTTCTATGGGTGAAAGATCTGGACTGCAGGCTGGCCATTTCAGTACCCGGATACTTCTTCTACGCAGCCATGATGTTGTAATTGATGCAGTATGTGGTCTGGCATTGTCATGTTGGAAAATGCAAGGTCTTCCCTGAAAGAGACAATGTCTGGATGGGAGCATATGTTTTTCTAGAAATTTGATATACCTTTCAGCATTGATAGTGCCTTTCCAGATGTGTAAGCTGCCCATGCCACATGCACTCATGCAACCCAATACCATCAGAGATGCAGGCTTCTGAACTGAGTGCTGATAACAACTTGGGTTGTCCTTGTCCTCTTTAATCCAGATGACATGGCGTCCCAGTTTTCCAAAAAGAACTTAAAATTTTTATTCGTCTGACCACAGAACAGTTTTCTACTTTACCACAGTCCATTTTAAATGAGCCTTGGCCCAGAGAAAATGCCTGCGCTTCTGGATCATATTTAGATATGGCTTCTTTTTTGACCTACAGAGTTTTAGCCGGCAACGGCGAATGGCACGGTGGATTGTGTTCACCGACAATGTTTTCTGGAAGTATTCCTGAGCCCATGTTGTGATTTCCATTACAGTAGCATTCCTGTATGTGATGCAGTGCTGTCTAAGGGCCTGAAGATCACGGGTGGATCCAGTATGGTTTTTCCGGCCTTGACCCTTACGCACAGAGATTGTTCCAGATTCTCTGAATCTTTGGATGATATTATGCACTGTAGATGATGATAACTTCAAACACTTTTAAATTTTTCTCTGAGAAACTCCTTTCTGATATTGCTCCACTATTTTTCGACACAGTATTGGGGGAATTGGTCATCCTCTGCCCATCTTGATTTCTGAGAGACACTGCCACTCTGAGAGGCTCTTTTTATACCCAATCATGTTGCCAATTCACCTAATAAATTGCAAATTGGCCCTCCAGCTGTTCCTTATATGTATATTTAACTTTTCCGGCCTCTAATTACTACCTGTCCCAACTTTTTTGGAATGTGTAGCTCTCATGAAATCCAAAATGAGCCAATATTTGGCATGACATTTCAAAATGTCTCACTTTCAACATTTGATATGTTATCTATATTCTATTGTGAATAAAATATAAGTTTATGAGATTTGTAAATTATTCCATTCTTTTATTACTCACAATTTGTACAGTGTCCCAACTTTTTTGGAATCGGGTTTGTAAAAAGAGTGAACTTCATCGACAACTTCAATCTTTTCTGGGGACATAGACTTCTGTTTAAACCAGATGGCCTTCACCCAAACAAACTTGGTGCAAGAGTGCTTAAGGACAATATCTACTTCTCCTTCCATCATCCTGCCACTCAACCTGAGTGGCATACACACACCTGGTACGAGTCGTCATGTGGTTAATACATCCCACAAGGACACTGATAACACCACGCATCCACAATAAGCACTGCTCATGGACAACATCCCGGCTGAGCCCTGCCCAGAGCGCTTTTTACAGCCAGACTGTGACGTATCAAAATAGCTCCAAGACTCAGCAGCCAAGGACAACTTTCTGGGAAAAAAGCCAGGGAAGCCAGTACAACATATCACAGCCACCGGAAACACCAGAGACACAGCCCATCTCACCAGACACATTATCCCTCTTTTCAGCATCTCCACTTCTATGCTTCTCAGAAAATGTAGGAACTGGTGTATGCTGGGACCAAACTCTCCCACTCCTTCACTGCAAGCCCCCAGATATCTACTAAAAAATGGTGGGGCCCCACAACCACCAAAGCATGTGGGAGCTCTCCGGCCGCTGCTACAACGCCAGGGCCCAAACCCACCTTCATCTGCTGTAGGTGAACCAAAAACAACTGATAGCAGCACTCAGTGATATGTGTTGGGTCCCCACTATGATGGCAGCAACATTCACAAATGTTTATAGAACAAGCGGGAACCCAGTGTGTTTTATCACGTGATAGAAAGTCTAAGGCATTCTCAAGCCGTACGGCTGACCCATCTAATCTGCGGCCTGTTATTATGCGTCAAACTAAGATTGCTGTGGGGACAAAAGGTAATGCCATCAAGTTAGCATTTTTAAACATTCGCTCTCTAAAAATAAATCATTTCTGATCAATGACTTAATCACCACAAACAACTTGGATTTTATGTTTTTAAACGAAACATGGCTAGAAGACTGCTGCAGTGCAACAGTCCTCAATGAAACAGCCCCTCCTAACTTTACATTCATGAGTGTCTGCAGGACTGTTAGGAGAGGTGGAGGTGTAGCTGCTCTATTTAATGCAATGCAAGTAAGTGTCATATTTAATGCAAGTAAGTGTCATTTGGTCAGTACTTGTCTTTTGAATATCTAGGGATTGTGCTGAAAGGTGCTCCACCATGCATCATATTTATCATTTTTTATAGGCCTCCAAAATACTCTCAAGCCTTTATTGAAGAGTTTACAGAACTGTTATCAATGATTTCCTCAGAGTTCGACTGTTTTGCTATTGCTGGGGATTTTAATATTCGCATAGATAATGCAGAAATCAATACTACAAAAGAAATTATAACTGTTTTAAACACTTTGACCTGATTCAGCATGTGCATGGACCCACACACAATTGTGGACACACTCTAGATTTACTCATCAGTAAGGGTCTAAACATTTTATCCATTGTTATCGTTCTGCAGACTCTGTTGATCTTCTCCTTGATTCCTTTAACTCAAAAGTTAAGAATGTTATTGATGATATTGCTCCTGAAAAAAAAAACATTAAAGGGGTGCCATTATGCTTTTTCCCTTTTTTTAACTTTAGTTAGTCTGTTATGTTGCTGTTTGAGCATAAAAAATATCTGCAAAGATACAAAGCTCAAAGTCCAATTACAAAGGAGATATTTTATTTAACAGAAATCACTTTTCAAAAACTACAATGAATGACTCGTTTGGACTACAACGCATATTTCCAGGGATTTGTGATATCACAAAGATCGACGAATAGGACGAGACTTGGTTGAGCTGCACTAGAGAAGACAACAACGAGTGTTATCACTATGTCAGAGACGCGCTAGTGTTTCCAAGACAGACAAGCTTAGAGTGGATACAATCATCCGGGTTCAAATCACGCTCAAATTGATTTGATTATTGCAATATTTACACTGAAGCTCGCAGCAGGCAGCTATGGTAAGAAACAGGACATTTCTTGACCAGGCGCCGAGTGCTATCAATCACAGCACACACTGGCCCAGCAAACCAATCACAACACATCTCGTATTCCAGAAGGCGGGCCTTCATTTGATACAGGAACTATTCGAGCCCTTCATGCCAGACTTGGAAGAGAGGTGTTGTAATAATGTAAAATATGTGAAGATAATGTGTTTTTCAAACAACCTAGTATGAGAGCCTGTTCTAGTACACCCCCAAAACAAAATCAAGACCTTGTAAAAGAGCATAATAGGACCCCTTTAAGAAGACTGGCAGACAAAAAGCACCCTGAAGAAAATCAACAGCAGTACAGAGTATGAAAAGACAATGCAGAACAGCTGAGCGGATGTGGTGGAAGACAAAACTTGAAATTCACTATAGCATCTATAAAGACAGCCTTCGTGCTTTCATTGTGGAACTAGGCAAAGCTAGACAGACATTCTCCTCAAACCTTATAAACTTTTTGCTACTGTTGAGAGACTAACAAACCCCCAAGTCAGATTTCCAGTAAAATGCTCTGTGACAGCAAATGCAATGAGTTTGCTTCCTTCTTTTCTGAGAAAATCAGTGAAATTAGAAAGGCGATTAGCACATCCTCAAGTTATGCAGAGGTCAGACAGATTCAACCGCAATTTCAAAAAGCAGTTACTATGTCTGTTTTTGATGCAATTGATAGAAAAATTTGGAAGAAATAGTACAGCACCTTAAAACATCAACCTGTGACCAAGACACACTTCCCACATCTTTTTTCAAAAGTGTGTTAAACTGTTTAGAAGCAGATCTCTTAGAAGTGGTGAACACCTCACTTCTCTCTGGGACTTTTCCAAACTCCCTGAAAACTGCAGTTGTTAAGCCCCTCCTGAAAAAGAGCAATCTTGATAAAGCCACATTGAGTAACTACAGACCAATATCACATCTTCCTTCTATAGGCAAGATTATTGAAAAGATTGTTTTTAATCCGCTTAACTACTACTTAAACTCAAATGGATACCTGAACAATTTTCAATCTGGTTTCCTACCACATCACAGCACAGAGACAACACTCATAAAGATAATAAATAATATTTGCTTTAATTCTTATTTTAGATCTCAGTGCCTTTCTACAAACTTAATAAAATAACATGCTACTAGAGAGACTGGAAAACTGGGTCGGGCTTTCTAGGATGGTAATCAAATGGTTCAGGGCAAACTTAGAAGGGAGAGGTTATTATGTTAGTATAGGAGAGCATAAGTCTAAGTGGACGTCCATGAAATGCGGAGTCCCACAAGGATCAATTCTTGCACCACTCTTGTTTAGCCTTTATATGCTCCCACTAAGGCCCTGTCCACACGAACACGGTTATTTTCGAAACCACAGCTTTTTCTACACGGTTTGACCGTTGATCCACAAGCAAACGCAGCACCAGGTTACTGAAACCAAACATATTTGAAAACTCCTGCCAGGGTGAAGATTTACAAAAATTTTGGTTGCAGTGTTATCATGTAGACAGCGAAACCAAGTTTTTGGCTTGTGACAAACACACACATTTAAAAGGAGTAAAATGGACAAGGAAACATGTACTGTAAAACTCTGATACACCAATATACTGCTTTATACAGTTTTTATGTGTTTCTCTAATAATAAAAATAAATAAATATATAAACCTTAAAGGGATAGTTAAAGGGGATCACCCAAAAATAATCACTTTATTTTGATGGT
This sequence comes from Cyprinus carpio, assembly GCF_018340385.1. Classification (NCBI taxonomy): domain Eukaryota; kingdom Metazoa; phylum Chordata; class Actinopteri; order Cypriniformes; family Cyprinidae; genus Cyprinus; species Cyprinus carpio. The sequence goes on from NC_056586.1 coordinate 9,472,504, forward strand.
CCCTTTTGAACAATCTGTTGACAATAAGTAATGTTGCACCTACGTGTCTACTAACTTTCATCAGAAAATTAGTAGACTGTTTGCTTAATATCTGCTAACTCTTTATTGTCATGGTCTCCCAACAGACATTCTACTGACTATAAGTAACTTTGCAAGTACGTCAACTTATTCTAACCCTAATCTTAACAGTCTACTTATACTCTACTAATACTCTAAAGAGAGTTAGTAGACATGTAGGTGTAATGTTACTTATAGTCAACAGAATGTGTTAAAGGAACCATCAAAATAAAGTAAAACAGAAAACTGTCATTAATTACTCACCCTCCTGTAGTATTCTTATAGCTTCATAAAATTAAGCTTGGACCACTGATGTCACATGGACTATTTTACCAGTGTCCTTACTACCTTTCTGGCCCTTGAACATGGTAGTTTCACTGCTGTCTATGCAGGGTAAGAAAGCTCTCGGATTTCATCAAAAATATCTTAATTTGTGTTCCGAAGATAAACAAATGTCTTACGGGTTTGGAATGACATGAAGGTGAGTAATTAATGGCAGAATTTTCATTTTTGGGTGATCTATCCCTTTGACCTTTTTCAAATCTCCCTATGGATAATAAACTTGCATATACAATGGTTTCATGATATGATTGAGTGTCAGAGGCATTTAGGCATTGTGTTTATGAAAGCAAATGTATGTTGGCTTTGTGCTGTTGATCTAGGCCATTGTAATGCTGCAATGCTTCAGTTAATCTATAAAGCGTGACAGATGTGGGCTGCCGTCCTGCATTTGCAGTCCTTCTCTGTAATGAATGGGCACTCCAGTACAACTCTCAACAGACGGCCAGTTGTTAATACTCATTTATTTGAACAAGTGGCTCAGATGTCATTAAGTTACGATCGAATAGCAATGAATTAATAGAACTTAAGCTAAGAAACATAACACTATGTAATCAATAACTGAAATTTCAGGCAAACTGGGAAACATAACACATTTACAGTTTTTGTCAGTCACTTTGGTACATTTCTTAGACCACAACTGAAATTCTCAAAACTACTTGTTCAACCTCCACATAATCTAGTTCGCTTGAGCCTATCATAAAAGCAATTTCTCATTCTTCTGAACAAACAATTACCAGTGCTAAACTCATAGACCTCGGTCTAAACTCTTCATTCTGCAACTGGATTCAAGGCTTCCTCACCGGCAGACCTCAAGTGGTGAAAGTAGGCCAGTTCATCTCCAGCTCCATCACCCTGAAAATAGGAGCCCCTCAGGGCTGTGTCCTGAGTCCCCTGCCCTACTCTCTCTACACACATGACTGCGTGTCTTCCCACAGCTCCACATCTATTATTAAATTTGCCGATGATACTGTGGTTCTGGGCCTCATTCACAACAATAATGAGACAGCATACTTAGATGAGGTAGAGAAACTAACATCATGGTGCCAGGACAATTATCTCTCTCTGAATGTGAGCAAAACTAAAGAGCTGATTGCTCTTATGATCAGCGGGACCCCTGTGGAGAGGGTGAGCAGCTTCAAGTACCTTGGTGTAAACATCTCCGAGGACTTGACTTGGACTTCACACATCCAAACACAGGTTAATAAAGCCAGGCAAAGACTGTACCATCTGCGCAAGCTGAGCAAATTCAGGGTTTCACCAGTAATCCTGAAAACTTTCTATTCAGGAGCCATAGAAAGTGTATTGACTCAGTGTATCTCAGTGTGGTATGGGAACAGCTCCAGTCAAGACTGCAAAACACCTAACAGAGTTGTGCGCTTAGCAGAGCGCATCTCAGGGTCTGCTCTCCCCTCTCTGTAGGACATCTCTCTCAAACTCTGCAAAAGCAGAGCTGTTAAAATCATCAAGGACTCCATCCACCCCAGTAACCATCTTTTCCCTTTGATGCAATCTGGTAAGTGCCTCCGTAGCCTGATGGCAAAAACCGAGAGACTGAGGAGGAGTTTCTTCCCCCAGGCCATCAGACTCTTAACATCTACGTCTCCACTTAATATTCACTTAATCAGTAAGATATTCATCATTCTCTACCTCATATTGACATACTGACAGTGTCAACCTGTTTGCACATTCGCCTCTTGTCCTGTGTATCTTATTATTTAAGACTACAGTATTATGCACATATGCACATTTGCCTCTTGCACATTCCTGTGTATCTTAATATTTAAGACTACAGTATACTTTCATGCAAATTATTTTCTATTCTGTATTTAATTCTACAGTATACGTATTTTTTATATTTTATTCTTATATTTTTATTGTTTACTTTTATTTCATTCTTTCATACCTATATTTATGTATATTTTCATCTGTGTTGTATTCTTTAATAACTGCACTGTCCATGGAGCGGACCTGACTCACATTTCACTGCTGGTTATATATGCGCTATATAATCGTGTATGTGATGAATAAAAATCTTAAATCTTGAAATCTTGAATCTTTAGTACATTCATGCAACTGATTATGCACAATTGTCTGCTGTTTCCTACATTATCAACTGCTAATGTCATGTTGATCAAAATATATCAACTGGTTCTTTGATGAATAGTCTTACCCCACAAAGCATCTAGGCATTAATTCGTTGCATAATTCATTGAATATAACTAAATCCAGACGAACTGTGGCAACGTCTCCAAGACACTTGAAGAAACCTACCTGCAAAGCTTCAATATTGTAAGTTTTAGACACCTGTGTAAAAATGTGGTAAAATTATAAAATAATTTACAAAATAAAATGCGGTCAAAAAATAATGTCATGAATATATATTATTCATATATTCATATATATATATATATATATATATATATATATATATATATATAATTTAAATGATTGTAGAACTGACCAAAGTATTTAAAGGGAGAAGGTTACATTTAAGGGGAGACACTGCAGGCAAAAACACAGTTTTTTCATGCACCTGTCAATTTTTAGGTTTTGGGCTTTTTGGCTTTTCATAAAGTGTTTTTTTCAGACTTATATAAAGAAAACATCCCATCTTTTATTGCACGTTATTTATTTGTGTCAATAGATTTAAATTACAATACGTATTTTTAAAGGCCGTTTTCTCAAAATGAGTTTTTTCTCCAACACTGAGCCATATATCTTCACTTCAGTAGCACTTAAACACACCAGACTTTACATTTTTATTCCTGTCTATATTCTGAAGGTTTTTACAGAGGGATTTGTTCATATATAATTTTCTTGAATATTACAACATTTTATTCCCCCCAAAATTGTGAAAATATATTGTTTTCTAGTTGTTCAAAGTATTTTCTGAATCATGGAGTGACAAAAAGAGATACCCAGAATTCCCTCTGTAAAAACATTTGACTCTAATAGGTCAAAAAAATTAAACAAGAATTTTGAAACTGACTTCATCCAGTGTTCAGATTTTTGTACTAGAAATGTATGCAAATTAGCACATATTTTATTAAATAATGCCTCATTTGCATATTTAAACAAAATTTGTGAAAACATGTAATACAAAAAAATGTTTGCAATTATCAATGTAATCAATCAACTTGGTAAGTAAGGTGATAACTATTAGTTATTATTTTTTACCCTATTCACCTGCATTTTAATTAGATGTTAAATTTTAATGTAAATTTCACTATTGTTTTATGGAATTGTATTACGTCCATACAATATTTAATGTATACAATTCAATACAGTACAATCTGATGTAATACAATTGCAACATAAGTAACTGTAATTAAATGACAGAAAAATTAAGAGTAATCCCTTACTTTACTTTTTAAAGAATGCATACCAGATTCGTTGGGGTATAGAGAACAGGGTTTTCTGACAGAGAGTTATACAATTCAGGTGGCTCATTCACATTAAGACCAGGAATGTGCATTTACACCTATATAAATAGGGTTATTTTGATTTTATTTAATACTGACCTGAATTTTTTTTCATACTGTCATATTTCCTTCTCCTAGATGACAGCATATCCCACACTGCCGAGGCCTTTAGATTAATTAGAAAAATCAGTTATATCAATATAATTTTCCCAAATTCTAAAATATTAGATTTAATATTTGTTATTTACAGTGCAATAGTTACTGGATATTTGTTTACAGTGCAAATGTTGATATACTACTTGCATGATATCATGATATAACAGATAGTTAGTATTTGACCATTTCTTATGAGATGAAAGAATGTGATATAATGTATTTTAGCAATAATATTAAATTACATTATTATTATTATTCAGCACAAGTACAGTACCATTGTTTAGGATCAAATAAAAAAACACAGATGTGGAAACCACTGATCCCGATGCTGAAAAGTTTTCGGGAATCTATGGCATATTCTCAGCATTAATCTGCATACCAGATTTCAACCTACTAACCCAAAGGTTAATATCACACAAGCCTATTATGTTCAGTATTTTCAATATTGCATAATTTGTCTGGTTTTGTTTGTGTTCCACATCCTTTTTCAGTTTCTCACGGAAGAGGGGAGCGATGAGTCTGACGTTAAACAGGGATTTATGATTATGTGGGCCTTGCATGTTTGATTGGAAGTGAGATGCTATTTGACGTCAGGCACACAGCAGATGTTTGGCCTTTTATAGAGTCATGAATCAAACTGTTAACATTTTAACAGCAGTGACAGCAGTCAGTATTTACAGTCTCATCTGTCTATTTGAAATCTATTAAAGGTCAACAAATTCCTTCCAAGAGTACATGCCTGCTTCAGGTCAGCATTACATGTCTTGGTTTGCTTTTTGTTACCTTATGTAGGTATTCTGAAAAGAGAAGTGTGGAATGGGGGCATCCATGTTGTTAGCATTCTTTTAAAGATGTTTTAATTGATATTATATTCTACTCCAAATCTGGATTTGATGAGCCATGTTCAAAGCTGTTGTGCATTGCACATAAATGCATATATTTTACTAAAGGGATAGTTCACAAAAAATGAAAATCACCCCATGATTTACTCACCCTCAAGCCATCCTATGTGTATGTCATGAATCTGGTCTAGTAACTTTCTGGTCACCTGCTCACTACATGGACTCTTGCACCTTACCCACTGCTGCACTTCACCCCGGACTACAGTTCCCATCATCCTTTGCACTGATTACACGCACACAGCTGAATGCACTGATCACACACACATAGCTGAATCCAATTACACATTCACTACATAACACTCACTCAGATCACTTCCAAACTGCAGAGTATTGTTTAGCCCATGTTGTCTTGTTTCCTGTGTAGTCTTGCCATTCTGTGTTTCCTCGTGTTTTTATCTTAGCCTGAGTACTTTGGATTACCTCTCTCGTCTTGCCCTCTTTGGATACTGTTTGCCCCTATCTGGACCATTGCCTTGTACCTGGATTATCCCTATAGTCTCACCCTGTTGGATTACGTTTGCCGTTGACTGACCCACGCAAGTTTACTGGATTGCTCTTGCCTTGCCTGCTACATACCTGTTTGTGATTGTCTGACCCATGCCTGTTTCTGACCATGTCTTCTAATAAAGCTTGCAAATGGATCCGCTTGTCTCACGTCCTGTTCAGCCCGTAACAGTGTATTTGACTTTCTTTCTTCAGACAAATGCAATCAGAGAAATGTCCTGGTTCTTCCCAAGCTTTATACTGGCAGTGAATGGTGGTCAAGATTTTGAAGCCCAAAAAAGTGCTCCCCTGGATTAATAAAGGCCTTCAGAAGCGAAGCATTTGTGTAAGAAAAATATCCATATTTAAAACTTTATAAACCCTAATCTCTAGCTTCCGCTAACTGTCGTATGCACACTCATGAGAGAGTAGCGTTCCAGTAGATGATATAGGATGTAGGTGTAGCGTAAGCTATACAGAGAAATTTTTATGATGTTGTGTCTCTTGGAGTTTAATTAGAGCTTATGCAATTACAAATGAACCACTTATTTTGAAATCTTGCCAGTGCACTGACATTTATGACACTCACTTCAAACATTACAGAACTCCTAATAACGTTCATTAACTCAACAATAAGTGAATCCACTTAACCAGCTAATTACACTTCAACAGCGATACCATAAAAATGCATATAGTTTCTTCAAAAACTGATTTCAAACACAACATCCTAAAGATGGCTGACAAATTGGTATTTCCTACCAAAGCACCATGGATGCTGCCCCTTCCAGTGCCCTGTGTGAGCCACCTGTTCCCGTTTTTGGTGTAGGCCGGGGCTCGCAACAAGAAGACCATTAACCGTTGTTGTAGCACTACCCACTCAGTGAGATTGGAGAACACTGGGAAAACGTACCTGTTCCACTTGGAACAGAGACACTGCGGAAGCCCAATCCTTCCCAAAGGAGGTTTCGGAAGCAAATACACATATGAACATCTGTTTAGGTGCATATGGAAAATTGGAGGTGATTGTAAGCCTCTTGGAAATAGCAGAAGTCTGCCGAGGAAACAATGGGCTCTGAGGCTATACCATGGACTTAACGCATATGGGATCCACTTAGGTCTCACATAGGGAACCCAGCCTTCTACTGGTTCTCGGGGATTCATAGAGTGACATCTGGCTGCCGAAGGGATGGAGGAGCTTGACAGGGTCTACAGTACGGACACTCTGGAGTAGTTTTAGCAAGCCGACACTAACTGTGGCCTCTCAGTGCCACTACCTATTTGAGGTGAGAACACAGGAGGATACCAGCTCCACACGAAGGCTATGGAATCTAGTGAATGTGTTGGGGGTCGCCCAGCCCGCAGCTCTACAAATATCTGTCAGTGAGGCGCCACAAGCCAGCGCCCAGGAGGATGCAACCCCTCTTGTAGAGTGAGCTCGCAACCTAAGTGGGCAGGGTCTACCCTGTTCCTGATAAACCAGGACAATGGCATACACAATCCAGTGGGCCATCCTCTGCTTAGAGACTGCCTTCCCCTTCTGCCAGCCTCTGTAACAGACAAAGAGCTGGTCTGAGATCCTTAAGCTTTGTGTCCGGTCTACGTAGCATCCCAAGGCCCGGATGGGACAGAGCAAAGCTAGGGCTGGGTCTGCCTCCTCCGGGGGCAGCGCTTGCAGGCTCACCACCTGATCCCTGAAGGGAGTAGTGGGAACCTTGGGCACATAGCTGGGCCGGGGCCCCAGGATTACCTGGAAGTCACCCGGACCAAGCTATAGGCACGAATCGTCGACCGAAAATCCGTGCAGATCCCTTACCCTCTTGATGGAGGCCAGTGCAAGCAGGAGCAGAGTGAAATGAAAGAAACTAGCTCGACTGACTGCAAAGGCTCAAATGGGCCCTGCTGTAGTGTTTTAAGCACTAGAGACAGGTCCCAAGAAGGTATGGAGGGGGGCCGGGAAGGATTTAACCTTCCCACCCCCCTAAGGAACCTGATGACCAGGTCATGCTTACCTACCAACTTCCCTTTCATGGGATCATGGTTAACAGCAATCGCAGCGACATAGACTTTAAGGGTGGAAGGAGACAGCCTTCGCTCCAGCCTTTGCTGCAAAAAGGAAAGCAAAACCCTGATCTGCCATCTCTGGGGGTCTTCTCAATGAGAAGAACACTACTCGACGTACAAGTTCCATTTCAAGGCGTAAGCATGTCTTGTAGACGGTGCTCTCGCCGAAGTGATGGTGTCCACTACCTCTTGGGGTAGGTCACCAAGAACGTCTGAGTTTCATCCAGGGACTAGACATGATGTTTCCAGAGGTCTTGACATGGGTGCCACAGGGTGCCAATCTCTGAGTCAGTAGATTCTTACTCAGAGGAATCCGCCAGGGAGGGGCTGTCATGAGGAGCATTAGTTCAGGGAACCGGGTCCGATTGGGCCAATACAGCACCACAAGCAGGACCTGCTCCTCATCATCCCTGAACTTGCACAGCATTTGTGCGAGAAGGCTCACTGGGGGAAACGCATACTTGCGAAGGCCCCGTGACCAGCTGTGTGCCAGTGCGTCCATGCCGAGTGTTCCCTTGGTCAGGAAGTAGAAAAACTGGCAGTGAGAGGTTTCTGGAGAGGCAAACAGGTCTACTTAAGTGGCTCCAAAATGTCTCTAAATCAGCTGGACCATCTGGGGATGGAGTCGCCACTCTACCAGGGTTGTAGTTTGAGACAGCTCGTCGGCCGTACGGTTGAGCAGGCCCGGAATGTGAATGAAACAAAGTGACCTCAGAACCTTCTGACTACAAAGGAGGAGGTGGCAGGCAAGTTGGGACATGCGATGGGAGTGCAGACCACACATTGTTGGTTGATGTAAGCAATGGTCGCCGTGTTGTCCATTTGGACCAGCCCGTGCTTGCCTCGTAAGCGCCCTTTGAGACGGTTCAAGTCAAGACACACTGCTAACAACTCTAGGCAATTATATGCCAGTGCAGATGGCGGCCCGTCCAAACCCCTGACATTGCGTGCCCGTTGTACATGGCCCCACAGCCAGTGGTGGAGGCATCTGTGTAAACCACGGCATGCCTGGAGACCTGTTCTAGGGGCACTCCCGCCCAGAGAAACATAAGATTTGACCACGGGCTGAAGGTTTGGTGACAGGCCGGTGTAACTTGGACCCAGTGAGTGCCGCGCTGCCATGCCCACCTCGGGACTCGGCCATGAAGCCAGTCCTGAAGTGGTCTCATATGCAATAGCCCTAGCAGTGTAAGTGCCGCTGCAGCTGCCATATGCCCCAGGAGCCTCTGAAATAGTTTCAGTGGGACCGCAGTCCTGCCCTTGAATGAATTCAAGCAGGTCAGCACAAACCGTGCACGTTCCTCTGTGAGGCGTGCTGTCTGTTCGACCGAATCCAACTCCATACTGAGAAAAGAGATCCTCTGCGTCAGGGAGAGTTTGCTGTTTTCCCAGTTAACCTGAAGATCCAACACGCTGAGGTGCCAGAGCACCAGGTCCCTGTGCTCGCACAACTGATCTCAAGACTGTGCTAGTATAAGCCAATCATCGAGAGTCAATGAACGCGAACACCCTGCTCTCTGAGAGTAACAAGAGCCCCCTTCGCAAATTTCGTGAAGACACAGGGAGACAGGGACAGCGAGAAGAGCAAGACCTTGTACTGGTATGCCCGTCCTTCGAACGCAAACCACAGAAATGGTCTGTGGTGTGGAAGGATTAACACATGAAAGTACATGCCCTTCAGGTCGATCGCTGCAAACCAATCTCGGGGACAGACGCACCTGAAGATGTGTTTCTGTGTCAACACCTTGAACGGTAACCGATGAAGGGCCCGGTTCATGACACGCAGGTCCAAGATTGGTCTTAACCCAATACCTTTCTTGGGTACAATGAAATAAGTAAAAAAAATATATAATTTATACAGTATATATATATATATATATATATATATATATACTGTATAAATTATATATTTTTTTAACTTACTCATTTTATTGTATACAGTATCATTGCCATATCATCCAGTCCTAACTTTTGGGTAGTTTTGCCTATTGTCATGAGACTGGTCTTGGTAGATCCCTTGGGTCGTGCTGAGAACATTGATAGCATTATGCCATAATCAGCTAAACTTCCTGTCAGCCGTTTTGATTTTCTTTTTTTTTTTTTTTTTTTTTTCACGAATGCATTGGTGTATCATTATGAAACTCAGTATGTGTCTTCGATGCCATGCCCTGAAGGTACTCAGAAAGTTTTGGGGCAGTGCCACCATGTGGTCAAATATTATAATGAATATTATAATAACAGTGATATGATTTTTAAACGCATTTTCAATATTTCAATAGATGATACCAGTGTTTCCCATACATTGATTTATGTGTGGCGTCCTGCCACAATATCTACACTTTCCGCCACAAATAGATTTTCCAAAAGGCTATGACAGTTTGACTTTGTTTAATAGTCTTGAGCACTACACATTTCAAAATCAAAACATGGCCCAAGTGTTTTATATGAATGTATCTATAAAGGGAACGACTGTCTTCAGAAAAGTTTTAATTGCATTTTAATTTTTTCTGATAAAGTACCATTTATGAGTGGAGCACTGCTTAGTTTACAGCCGTTATGGGGGAAACTGCTGTTTCTGGCGCTCCAAAAGTGGCTTCTGCTGGCAGAGAATTTGCATTTCAGTCAGACCGTCTCCAGCAACATGTTCTTGTAGTTGCTCACACTTTTTTTTTTCTGTTTTCTGCAGCAACTCTGAGCACTTTTCATGTTCTTTATCATGGCTGAAGCAGTTTTGTTGCAATCTATAAGAATAATCAACCTATGTTATAGTTTAAAGTTAAAGATATTAATGTTAACAAGGTGAGTCTGACAGACTTATGTTTATTTGACAGTGATTTCATATTTCTTGTATGTATGAAAGCTAAATACAAAAAAAAGTGAACATTATCTGTACAGTTTATATTTATAAAATACAATATAACTTAATATAAAGACATCCCAAATAAAAAGGGTGTTGTGTGCACAAAATCTTTATAAATACAGACATCCATCGTGGGTGTTTTTGTCAGTTTTTATGAGGCTTTTAAAATTATTGTTAAATATAGTTAAATATATTGTGAAATAAATTTTGGCCATATCATCCAGTCGTAGCTTTTGGGTAGTTTTGCCTATTGTCATAAGACTGGTCTTGGTAGATTCCTTGGGTCGTGCTGAGAACATTGATAGCAATTATGCCATAATCAGTCAAACTTCCTTTCAGCCGTTTTGATTTTCTTTGTAAATCTACTTTTTCAAACACCTCCACGATCACTGGTCCGATTTTCACCAAATTCGATAAACAAAATGGTTTTTGTTTAATGCATCAAAGAATTTTCTGACAATATGCCAAACTGCACCTGAGGCTGTATCTCTGCAAAGCTTTGACATGTTGACACCATGCTTTGTATGTGCCATTGCTGCCGCACACTGAACCAATAACATAAATTTGTTAACAGCACCACCTACTGGTCAAAAATGATGAACCATTAAATCATATTACTAGTGTTTTTATATATATATTTTCAGCCATTTTTGATTAGAATCGTCTTAAAATGGCTTCAGTTACTCATTGCTGCAGTTGGTCTTATGCTTGCTTGCTTCTGTAGTGCTTGGCCCCTTAATTGCAGCTTGCGGCTATATATTTTTTTATTACTTTTAGTAAAAGAGGATTACCAAATCCGTGTTTTTGGTGTTAAAAGGATAGTCCATGAAAAATATGGAACTTCTGTCATTCTTTACTTACCCTCTTGTCATTCCAAACTTGTATAACTTTCTTCTTTCTTAAAAATGTTAAAGAAGGTATTTCTGAAGAAAGTTGGGTGCCAGTTTCATTTCCCTTTGACTTACACTAAAAATACAGTGGAAGTCAAAAGGAACTGAAACGGTTTGGTTAACAACATTCTTCAAATTATCATTTGTGTTTTGCAGAAGAAAGAAAGTCATACAGATTTGGAACAAGATGAGTGTGAGTAAATTATGTCAGATGTTTTATTTGAGATGGTTTTATTTAGACTGTCCCTTTAACACTTAAAACAATGCTTTGGTAATCATTTGTGCCATTGTGCTATTATATGATCATCTGATGAGTTTTGAGCACTCTCTCTCTTCTTACTGGCATTACACATAGTTGGGAAGAAATGTCATCAAAATGATTTTAAATAAAAAATAGTAATTTAATGAGTTTCTGTTTTATAACATAGCTTATAACATAGCTATTACACAAACAAGAGTCCATTTTTTTTTTCTGCACGAAAATGTTATATTTAAACGTAACATTTATGCACAATCTATGAATTTTGTTGATAGCAATTTCATTTGATTGTTAATAGCCAAGCATGTCTTTTTATTCGATTGAATTTATTGATTAAATAAGATCCTGACATAAGAGGACACAGATATGACAATAACATTGATAATACTAATAAGTCAACATATCTGGCTTTTTATTTATTTATTTTTGCTCAAAGTTATTTCAGGGTTTTGATCTCTCAACTGAGAAAACACATCCTTTTTATTATATTATAATAATTATTTAATATTACATTTAAACTTTTACTATAGCCTAGACATGTTGCATATTAATTGTACTATTTATGAACCTCAAAGCATATGTTTGTGTATTTTGTGTTACTCCATAATGATGTTCTATTTGAGGGCATTTGTAGTGTAAGTATAAGGCCCAAACATAACCTCAAGCCCAGGGGGCCCCGCCCCCCTAACTCCTGCCCCGCTAGTCAGCATTTAGTCTAAGAATGATTCTTCAAGCAGACTATGTAACACTTTTAAATAGGAACTACCAATTTAATAAATAGCAGTTTCTTGACAATTAAATGGTTTGGTTCAAAATACTCACCTGCTGATCAAAACTTACACCAGAAAATTTGTATTTGGTCAATTTCTAGAGGGTGTACTTTGCTAAGAAAATCTGGTAACACTTTAGTATACAGGTGCTGGTCATATAATTAGAATATCATCAAAAAGTTGATTTCACTAATTCCATTCAAAAAGTGAAACTTGTATATTATATTCATTCATTACACACAGACTGATATATTTCAAATATTTATTTCTTTTCATTTTAATGATTATAACTGACAACTAAGGAAAATCCCAAATTCAGTATCTCAGAAAATTAGAATATTGTGAAAAGGTTCAATATTGAAGACACCTGGTACCACACTTTAATAAGCTAATTAACTCAAAACACCTGCAAAGACATTTAAATGGTCTCTCAGTCTAGTTCTGTAGGCTACACAATCATAGGGAAGACTACTGACTTGACAGTTGTCCAAAAGATAACCATTGACACCTTGCACAAGGAGGACAAGACACGAAAGGTCACTGCAAAAGAGGCTGGCTGTTCACAGAGCTCTGTGTCCAAGCACATTAATAGAGAGGCGAAGGGAAGGAAAAGATGTGGTAGAAAAAAGTGTACAAGCAATAGGGATAATCGGACCCTGGAGAGGATTGTGAAACAAAACCCATTCAAAAATGTGGGGGAGATTCACAAAGAGTGGACTGCAGCTGGTGTCAGTGCTTCAAGAACCACTACGCACAGACATATGCAAGACATGGGTTTCAGCTGCCACTCTTGAACAACAGATAGCGTCAGAAGCGTCTCGCCTTGGCTAAAGACAAAAAGGACTGGACTGCTGCTGAGTAGTCCAAAGTTATGTTCTCTGATGAAAGTAGATTTTGCATTTCCTTTGGAAATCAGGGTCCTAGTGTCTGGAGAAAGAGAGGGGAGGCACACAATCCACGTTGCTTGAGGCCCAGTGTAAAGTTTCCACAGACAGTGATGGTTTGGGGTGCCATGTCATCTGCTGGTGTTGGTCCACTGTGTTTTCTGAGGTCCAAGGTCAACGTAGCCGTATACCAGGAAATTTTAGAGCACTTCATGCTTCCTGCTGCTGACCAACTTTATGGAGATGCAGATTTCATTTTCCAACAGGACTTGGCACCTGCACACAGTGCCAAAGCTACCAGTACCTGGTTTAAGGACCATGGTATCCCTGTTCTTAATTGGCCAGCAAACTCAACTGACCTTAACCCCATAGAAAATCTATGGGGTATTGTGAAGAGGAAGATGCAATATGCCAGACCCAAGAATGCAGAAGAGCTGAAGTCCACTATCAGAGCAACCTAGGCTCTCATAACACCTGAGCAGTGCCACAGACTGATCGACTCCATGCCACGCCGCATTGCTGCAGTAATTCAAGCAAAAGGAGCCCCAAACTAAGTATTGAGTGCTGTACATGCTCATACTTTTCATGTTCATACTTTTCAGTTGACCAAGATTTCTAAAAATCCTTTCTTTGTATTGGTCTTAAGTAATATTCTAATTTTCTGAGATACTGAATTTGGGATTTTACTTAGTTGTCAGTTATAATCATCAAAATTAAAAGACATAAACATTTGAAATATATCAGTCTGTGTGTAATGAATTTATATAATATACAAGTTTCACTTTTTGAATGGAATTACTGAAATAAATCAACTTTTTGATGATATTCTAATTATATGACCAGCACCTGTAGGGACCAATTCTCACTATTAAAGGTGCTGTATGTAGGATTGACACCGAGTGGTTGAACTAGGTATTGCAGTCCAAATTCAAAATATTGGAGAGGGTTTATTTCACTCGGCCCCTCCTTCTCAGACTTGACGACTGACGACACAAACAGGAACGAGCACAATTGACGATGCATGAAATGAAATACGCTGTGTTTTCCACCAGCTGGCAACCTGGGGAGCCGAAATACAATTGGGTAAACTGACAGTGGGCGGGTTTCACAAACCAAAACAAAGACCGGCATTCCGGCCCAGAATGCACATTTTCAAAGGAGAAAAGCTGACTGTAGCACTGTTAACTTAGCATGCTTCTTAAATATCTGCAAACATATTATGGTATTTTTATGCTTTAGAAAAGTCCAAATCTTACATACAGCACCTTTAACTAGCTCCTTGTTAGCATGCCTATTATTAACATATTGGATGTTTATTAGTACTTATAAAGCACATATATTTTGCATCCCCACATCCCTAATCCTACCCAATACCCTAAATTAAAAGAGTTAGTTAACCCAAAAAGGAAAATTCTGTCATTAATTACCCACCCTCATGTCATTTCAACCCCGTAAGTTCATCTTCAGAACACAAATTAAAGATATTTTTGATGGAATCTGAGAGCTGTCTGACCCTGCATAGACAGCAACGCAACTAAAATGTTCCAAAGTCCAGAAACGTAGCAAGGAGATCTGTAAAGTAATCCATGTGACATCAGTGATTCATCCGCAATTATACGAATCTACGAGAATACTTTTTTGTGCGCAAAAGTAAAAGAAATAACGACTTTATTCAACAATTTGTCTCCTCGGCATTACCCTGCAAACAGCGTATGTTGTTCTGTGTCAGCTGCGTCACGCCGGATAGGATACGCTGTTCCGTTCAGATCAAATCACAACAATGTAGGAAACAGTGTATCCTATCCGGCGTGACGCAGCTGACACAAAAAGTATTCTCAAGTTTCAGAGGGGGTTTACTCATTTAAGCTGGGTACTGTATAGACCTATACACCAGAGCCATTTTTAGAATGTTGTGTTTGAATTGACTTTTTTTGCGGTAGCGCTGTATATTTCTATACACCTTATGTGGCCCTGCACCTTTTCAACACTGCACTCGTTGTGTTTTGTCCTACGGAGTGCATTTCCACATGTATGAACTTAAGATCTTATGGATTTATAAACCGCTCATTTTAAAATCTTCTCGGTCTACTGACATTTAACATTACAGTGCTCATGATAACTTAATCTACACCACAAGTAAATCCATGTTACCAGCTCTTCAACAGCGATGCCATAGAAATATACAGAGCTACCACAAAAGCACATGTTCAAAGACAAAAGTCTAAAGATGGCTGCACCCATGATCCATAAGGTCTATATTATTACCCCTTACTTTTTATGCTATTTTCAGACAGTCACCCATATCAACTTTCATCTAGCTGCTGTGCTTTCCACAGAAATACTTTCCATTTTCACAACTTTTTTTTTGTTGTGCGTTTAAACTTGACCGTAAAATGACAGTAACTTAAAACTTTGTAATAATTCAGAAATGTGAATATGAAGAAACTGCAAGTTACAGAAATGTAGCTAATCAGAACAAAGTATGTAATCATGTCCCAAAAAAAAATTATAAATTAAAGCTGGAATATACTTAACTTCTTTTGTCAAGCCAGTCTGCAGATTTGAGCTGACAGATTTCACAGAAAATGGCATTGTGTATATAGGCACAGATGATTTTTTTAGCTTCAGCCAATGAATCCATCCAGTTGCAACATATCAAACATGTTTGATATTTTGAGACAATTTTAGAACACATTTTTAATTTCATGTTTCTCCCAGATATGAAAAGCCATATAGTGTATTCCAACCTTATCACTCAATATGCATTGATGATTATAAAACGGATGGTTCCGGTCCTTGATTCTGATTGGTTGAGCCGTATTCTAAGCGGTTAAAAATTACAATACAAACATAAGCTGCATCCCAAATGACACACTATACACTATGCACTATACACTATGCACTCTAACCTTGGTTACGTAATTACAGCTGCGACAGTTGAGTGCATGAAGTGTCCAACATTCCAAACTTACTTTTTTCGGTTATTTAAGTGCATCACCCGTGTGTTTAAAGTGCACTTTTTCTTTTTGGAATTTTCAGTGTGAACACACTATTCACACTATTTATACTACAAAACTTCATAGCATAGTGCATAAGTACGCAATTTGGGACACACCTATGTTTACTTCTGTGTGTTGCTCGGCAACCACTTTGTTGGAACCACAACTCTTTCTGAGGAACTACATTGTTTGGTGGAAGAATACTGTTTTTAATTAAATCATTACGCTTTATTTGCTTTGTTTTATTCTGTGAAACCTTACTACATATATGGAATAACCGTTTTATAAAAGCAATAAGCCCCGTTTCGTGTCATGCCTAACAACGCCCCTTAGCTGTTACAGTATACATTACCCAGCATAATTCACTGTAAACCACGGCTTCTTGGGGCTTATTGCTTTATTTTACCATGGTTATTTAGTCTCTCTGCTTTACCTCATAAAATCACCACCACATGGCATCATTTGACACTTCACGGATGCCCTCAGTAACTAGCAAATGGGAGTGACTAAATGTCACTACTCGCTTTATTTTTAAGATGCATCAATTGTATGAAAAATCAAGACCACAGAACAGTAGCCTTACAGTAGTGAGTGTGAGAAGAGGGTTGAGGTTGGACAATGCACATGCAAGCACTAATGTAAATATGAGCACATATGGTCACAAAAGCCTTTTCTCAGTTTACAATCAATAGACACGGTGCGATAGCAGTGGAGGATGGAGGGGAACTGTACAGGGAGGAAGAAAGAAACCAGACTATTTTCTCCTCCATTTGGCAACGGATCAATAAATACATGTCAGCGTCGGGGGGGTGTAGACCACACAAACATTTCGAACAGGTCACAGTGAGAGTGCTTTAGATTAACATCACACCGTCTCTGCTATTTTTCCATTATGCTTTGGTATGATAGTGAAGTCACTCTGTTAATGAGAGATGAGCATCTCTCATTAACTGCAATTTTCTATAATGTTGCCAGAGTTTCAGTTGTAAGTACACTGTGTTGTATAATCTGCAAGACATATGTAGTTTCACAATTGTATATTTTACATCAGGATGAATTGTTTAAAACCATGTGTATATTAAAGATAGCAGTTATACACAGATAACTACACAGTGCTCAGTGTTTCCCACAGCCTTACACTCTATTTGTGGCGGCACTCCCCCGCCCCCATATATACATATATATGCAAATTAATTTCCTGCCAGCAGGAGGCGCTTTAAGAGCGGGAGAGATAAAAGATTCTCCGGTAACGGCTGCGAAGCAGTGCTGAGCTCACAAACGCTGCCTTATCAAGCATTACATGCAAAATGAAATGAAAATGAAATCGAAATTTTTCTAAATACAGTCAGTTTCCTTCTGAAATACAGTGACACCCGCAGTGTTTTTTTTGATTTTGAAACGTAGCAGTGCTCATGTTTATTCAATGAGGTCAAAGCCTTTTGGAAAATCTATTTGTGGCGGTCAGTTTTGATATTGTGGCGGCCCGCCACAAATAAATCAATGTGTGGGAAACCCTGGTGCTGGCACAGATCTGGATATATACAAATCTCTGTTATACTTTAGGTAACATAATCTGAGCTGCTGCAACATATCTTACAACTGACCAGTATATAAAAAAAAAATAAAAAATAAAAATGTAATGATAAATTATGCCTAAATTTACACTCCCAAAGTATAATACTTAGAGATTAGAGAATACTTAAGAATCATTTGAAAGAAACTATTCAGATTTATATTTTTCCCTCCCTGAGTCCTGATGGCATAAGCTTTCTCACAGACTTGTTGGAGCGTCGTTTTCTAGGTAAAAATAACAATAACACATATTACACTTGGTTTAAAATTTTTTTTAAAATCTAAAAACCCTCAAAATTTATATCAAAAAAAACACAACAAAAAAAAATGATTTATTTTCCTCCCCCCTTTTCTATCAGACTGGTTAAACGGTTTTATTTTATAATTCTCAGATAAATATGTTGACTGAAGAGTAATGCAAAATAATGAACAGGTATAACAATGGCGCCATCAACTGTCCAGCTTGTGTTTCACTCCCAATCACATCTAGTGCAGTGGTTCTCTTCCTTTTTCGACAACACTATGTGATGCATTGAGAAAATTGAAAACTAAAATAATTATAATTAAAACAATTCAATTTCAAAATTTCAGAAGTTCTGGGAGCTGAATGTTCTTCAGGGTTCCCACGTTTGAACCAATAAAGTTACATTACTCTACCAATTTGTGATTTACTAGATAATGGGAACAAAGGATAAGATTTGTAAAAAATATTTTTTTTTTTACTCCCAAAATCTACAATACTTAAAAATAAAGGTTCCAAAGTTTTTTTTTGTTTTTATTTTACAGCGATGTACACCATTTTTGGAAACCATTCATGTTAAAGAGCCATATTTCCATAGTGTGAAGGACATTTTAAGAACCTTTTTCCACTATCACTATAAAATACCTCTTGTTCAATGAAAAAGGTCCATGGATGTTAAAGGTTCTTCTTGGAACCATAGAAGGCAGAAAAAAAAAAAAAACTTTATTTTTAAAAGTAAATAAAATATTTTAGAGCTCATCTTAAATACCTCATTTATATTCAGATAGAATATGAACGCAGGAGAGACCTGGATCTTCAAATAAATAAATACAAATAAATAAATAAATAACCCAAAAATTGCTCAAGGCCCCAGGCCATTATTAATGATTTAACTGCTTTTCATATGTAGGTCTTGTGACGTCTTGCTTTGTAAATTGTTAGGTTTCTAATATGCATTTTCAATAAAACATCTTAAAATAGTAAAAGTGCAAATGAGGTTCTTCTGAGTTCTTCTGAGTGAACCAATCATGGCAGCACATAATTAAAAAGGCAAATCACTGTATTTCAGGTC
The DNA here is from genome assembly GCF_018340385.1 of Cyprinus carpio. NCBI lineage: Eukaryota > Metazoa > Chordata > Actinopteri > Cypriniformes > Cyprinidae > Cyprinus > Cyprinus carpio. Next base: position 9,491,474 of record NC_056586.1, read on the forward strand.
TTATGCAAAAGGGAAATGTAGGTGCGTCTCTATTTAACCCCAGATTACAGCTACATCCAGCAGAACTCCCAAATATAGTTCAGAGAGACCTATCGGGTGAGTGAGCAGATTAGCTTGGAGCTGATGACAAAACCTAACAAGTCGCAGTTGCATATGACAACATGAACAACAAACACAGAAGTGTATGCATAAACATACTGTATACATTTATTTTTTATTGGAAAACACCGATACATATTTCACATATTATCCATACAGATTTCACATATTGAGTATTCCCAGTCCGGTCGCTCATTTTCAAACCCTGCTAATGCAAAACTGTCAAAACAGTCCAGAACAGAGTAAGATATGCTATGTAAAGCTCTTCCAGAGGAGTAATACATTTTGGCTAGAAAAAATAAATAACCCAATTATTAGACCAATAACAAGCCCTTCATAGTCTTACTAGCAACATAATTCTTTTTGCCCATCAAAATAACCAACATTCCAGTTTCACCTTCATCGGTCGTCTTGCAAGCAGAGCGTAAATGAAATTTGGAGCACTTGACAACAAGAGGTTCTGACAAACTCACGAGAGCAAGAGACAAATGAGCCAGAAAAGCAGCAGCAGCAGGTTCCTCTTCTGTGGTTGAATGTATAACCTACACCAAAGTGCAAATATATAGATATTTGTGTGTATATTCATAGATTGATAACATAATTCTTAATTGACTACGAGATCTCTTGCAAGAAAGTTGAGGTTTACGAGTATTATGGCACATTTCAAGACCATGGATCAAACAAAAGTCACAGACCTAACTAGAATAACAATAGGCAATGCAAAGTTTTACCAGACGTTAATATTGGAGAACAGTACATTTAGAAAGCATTATGCATTATGATAGCATGATGATTATCTATGTAACTATATACTTGACAGTTATGCTATTTGTGTTATTCTGTCACATTTCAATTCTGCTATACATACTTTGCATCTCCACGCTCCTACGAAGTTTGAAGTCATCAAAGATAAAACCCACATTAACATAAAGGTTTAAAACCAGCTGACAGAAACCACTGGCTCGTGCCTCAAGTACATGCCTTATAGCCTATAAAGACACTCTTCAAGTCGTACGCTGCCATTAAACCGCAGTTATACAGAGTATGAGCATGATGTCGGGTTTTTACAATATGTACGTCTTCATAAACATCCAGTTTTGTTCCGTTTGGAGTTTTAAACAGGAGAAGGCAATATGCAAAAGCATGACTTCACCAAAGGGTTACACGTAGTTGTTTTTGCTCAGTTTGTATTGAAGGCAGCACTGTGACCCTGGACAATTTACCACAATGTTTTAGCATTATTATATATTTTCTATTTTAATTTACTCTATTTTTGAGCGATGAAATAACACTCATGAAAGGAGGTGTTCTCAGCATTTAAACACTTGACTTCAACTCGTGTGCGACTAAAGTGACGTTCTGTCCTCAAAATTTTTGTCAGGTCTGGAGACGTTTGCTCCAAAAGGGCTCATGCAGTTATGCTTGGTCCATTCACTTCTGCTGGGACAATTCTGCTAGTATTTTTCACAAATTGCTTTTGAAATTTAATTTAATTTTTTTTTTTTAAATTTTTTGGTAAGAGATCAAAGAATTAGAAATTCTAACACTCTCTGAAGTAAATTTTTGACTTTTTTTCTTTTTCTTTTTAAAGACAGAGTGATCTTTGTAGGACAAGCAATGTAAGAGAGAAAGATAGATGCAGGATAAGCCAATCCTTCACTTTGCAGTCATCATCTGGACAAACTCTGTGAACAAAGATAGAAAAACAGATAATAGTAATGGTGATTCCTAAAACAGACCAATTTAAAAAAATAAAATAAATAAATAAATATTATATATAAAATATTGAGATTTATACATCATCTGAAACCTGAATAAATAAGCTTTCCATTGATGTATGGTTTATTAGGATAGTTTATAAGTTTAATTTGAACTATTTGAATATCTGGAATCTAAGTGTTAGCAATGCATATTACTAATCAAACATTAAGTTCTGATATATTTACGGTAGGAAATTTACAAAATATCTCCATTGAACATGATCTTTACTTAATGTCCTAATGATTTTTGGCATAAAAGAAAAATCTATAATTTTGACCCATACAATGTATTTTTGCCTATTGCTACAAACAAACAAACAAATAAATAAATAAATCAGGGCTCCAAAAAAAAAAAAAAAAAAAAAAAAAAAAAAAAAGAAGCCATTGGCTCCTATACAAAAAAATATACAGAATAAACATGTTTTATTTATTTTACTATTATTATTTATTGCTTACATTTTAACATTTCAATCATACTGTCATGTGTTTAGGTCTCATCTTTTCTTGACTTTATCAGGATTTTAATCCATCTTGTAGATGAATTGGGAACTAATTAAATTAAATTAAATTAAATTAAATTAAATTAAATTAAAAATTAAATTTATGCATTTAGCAGACGCTTTTATCCAAAGCAAATTACAAAAGCGAATTACAGTGCATTCAGGCTATCAATTTATCAACTAATGTTCACTTAAAGTAGGAACTAAATGTGTTTTCCAACTTGGAATATACAGTCACAAATAATTGTTTATTACACAGAACTTGTACCAATATCAAGGACCATAAGCATCACTTGGCCACTGAGTGTAGTTTGGGCTCCTCCTCAATGAATCCTGTACATGTTGTCATATACTCTTTAAAATAAAGGTGCTTCATAATGCCATAGAAGAACCTTTTTGTCTAAATGATTTCATACAGAACCTTTAACATCTGAAGAACCTTTCCATTTCACAAAAGGTTCTTTGTGGCGAAAGAAGGTTCTTTAGATTATAAAAAGTTGAGAAAGAGATGGTTCTTTAAAGAACCTTTGACTGAATGGTTCTTTGTGGAACCAAAAATGGTTCTGTGAAGAACCTTTAAAGCACTTTTATTTTTTAAGAGTGTATGTCTTTCACACTTTTCAGTAAAATGCAATTTTATAGGAGGAGTTAAATCATGCAGACAACAGGTTAAGTAAAAATATGAATATGCAATAAGCGCATAAATATAGCAAAATGCTCCTCTTTATAGTTATTTTTCAAGTTGACTGATGAGTTCATGGACACTTAATGGTTATTCTGAGGTAAATGTATATTACGGGTTGCAATGTTTACAAGCTTTACACGTTTCGTGCAGTTTGAAACACTGAATGAGATTTTTTACACGAGGCATTGCAGTAAGTTGTCCTGTAGGCTCTCTTATAAAATAGCCTGCCATTTGATGTAAATTCATGTTCATTATGTACTATAGTAGCAAAGAGAAAGTTTAAATGGGTTCACTTTCCCTTGAACTGAGACGCTAAATCAATCACGCCTGCTGCATTAAAGAGAACCAAAACTGTATTTATTGTTTGAATTTCGTTATGAATTTGAAATAATTTTAAAGCTGAATAATTTACCTTTATTCCACACTGCTCTGTCCCTTCTATTAGAAACAGGCTGATCATTTCCTTATTTTATGGAGCCCCTCCCTCAGAAATAGGCTATGGGCTCTGATTGGTTAGCTAGCCCAGTGTGTTGTGATTGGCTAAACTGCCTCTAGTGCACTTCTAAACGTCCCGGCCCTCACCGGCATGTGCTCCGGTTGTATAGTAAACAACGGCGTCTTAATATCGCTTATCAGTTTAAGCCTGATCGAAAAGCAGAGGATATTATTGAAGAGGATTGTGCAGAACCTGTGCAAGCATAGCTTTTAATGGTAGGCCTAAGTTTTTTGTTTGCTGTTGTCTCATACTTTTAGATACGCTGTTATTTGAAAATGCTACTGCTTATGTTAGCTTTTAATATACGGTTTTATCCTGATTAAAGGTTTAATACAGTATTGCAACTTCACGTGCGTCCATGTTTAATGCTTCTTATAGCTATGTGAAAATAAGTGTATAATTGTAACAGTTCATTGCTAGAGCTAAGCTGAATGAGAGAGAGAGGCAGTTGGAGAGAAGGGGGACGTGTGGAACAGTATTAAGAACCCCTGCTTAAGAACATTGATTTTGAAACTTGTGAATCCATTAGAATCGTTAGAAGACAGAATCGGGATTCATATATGAATAGATTTTTCCGTGCACCTCTAGTTTTCTCTTCCTCTTCTCTAAAGCAGCGCAGCATGGCTTCAGCAGCTCACCTTCATAGTTGACCTGTCCATCTCCATCAATATCTGCCTCTCGGATCATCTCATCCACTTCCTCATCTGTCAACTTCTCCCCCAGATTGGTCATGACATGACGGAGCTCGGCTGCACTGATGTAGCCATTTCCATCCTGAGAAGAGAATATTATGCACATCAGGTTCATATTTTTTGTTATGTAGTGTAAATATTGCTTTTGACCTCCAGGTTAAGGTTAAAATGAACCAAATGCAACAACAACAACAACAAAAAAAAAGATAAATTGGACATCTGCAAGCATTAATTATACAGCATCTACTATAAACTGCTGAAATGCTACAAATTTTCAACACGCCTACGAAAGGCTGTTCTAACCAGGGATGTGCAAGAGCACTGGCTCTGCACCAACCGGTCAGCTACTGCACACACTAATGAAATTACTCAGACTGATTTCCCTTTGCCTGCCACGAGCATCAGTTTCTCACTGAAACCCTTCTAAATCTCTCTGTCACATATAAATGCACTGGCTGTCACTGTGGTTATGCGATGTTGAGATGGTGACAAGTAATGGCGTGCGTTTTCAGACAACCAAATGTGCGGCGATATTTTGATTCTAACAGGTATTTTTGTCATGCATGCCACTGTTGAGGATCCAGTTTCATGATGAAAAAAGTAGCTTTTAGAAACTTGCCTCTGTGCCAGCAGGCTAAAAGCACTGAAATACTCTTGGCAAAGTTCTTCATTGTTCTTCACTCAGGGTAAACAGACATTTTAAATAGATGCGCAACATTATACCGTTTGTGAAAATTCCAATGTATTTAGATGAGTAGACAGCACTCTAGTGTATTCAGTGTTTTTACTGGTGTCTGAATGACAGCGTGAACAATTGAAAAGAATTTTATGTCAAAGAAGGCGGAGATTTAGACCACACCCACTAATAAGCAATGGTTATTATTAATCAAAAAGCATGCCTAATTAATTACAATAATGAAACTTATACAATTTAACATTTATTAAACGTTTAGCAAAAAATAAATTTTTAGGGCCCTATGAAATATGCTTTTTTCCTCACATTCTGTTTTATTGTTACCAAATTCTGTTTAAGCATGTCTACTTATTTCAATGCATAAAAACAACTTAATTTATAAGATTGAGAAATTCTGTGTTGTGTGAAGGCATAAAATTAATTTATTTTTTAATCAAATGAAAGTTAAACAAACTCTTTAATTTTTTGGCAAACAAAGGGGATTTACAATTAAAATTAAAACATGGAAGAAATTTTGTGATCATTCCTTTAAAAAAAGTTGTAATAAATTTATTACTAACAGTACATGTAGTAGTGCTACATAAGTTCTACTAGATATCTAATAGATATATATTTCTGACAATTTTTTCCAAGTTAAACCAAACTTTTATTTTGACGGGTTGCCATGAGGACCTTTAAGTTTCTGTGTGTATGTGATATGACGACAGTTTTTCTCAAACAAACCAAATTTTTTTTTTTAAATGCTCATGAAGTGACTCTCAGAGCAGTTCTGGGGATGTTGTTCATGTGTTTATGTCCTCATTTAGTGAAACAACAGGTGCTAAAATCACGCGCATCACACGTGCTTCAGTGTGTGTATAGTAGATGACACCACGTGTCAGCGCCTTTCATTCACACAGAGACATGCAGAACATGCAGGGGTCATACTAAAAATAGTCACATGAAACAAAAATGTGATTTATGTTATACTGATTTATTTTATATTTATACTGACTTATTTTATTTGATTACGTGTTTGGTGTTTAAGTATCTGGCTATAAAATGGTCATCCCAAGTTCAAAGCATGTGGAGAAGCAGTTAAGAGAACCCAAAATATACATTTACATTTAATCATTTAGCAGATGCTTTTATCCAAAGCGACTTACAAATGAGAAGAACATTAGAAGCAATCAGACGAACAAGAGAGCAACAGTTTGCAAGTGCAGTGACAAGTCTCAGTTAGTCTAGCACAGTACACATAACTAGTTTTTTTATTATTAATAGAATAGAATAGAATAGAATAGAATAGGTAAGTGCTAGTATTAGTTCATCAGGTGCTGGTGAAAAAGATGTGTCTTTGCTACTGAAGCTGTTTCAAGCACTCTCTTATGCCAGCGGCCTGATGCAGCCTGTGCCTACATGGTGAATAATCTCACCCACTGTCTGGAAAACGCACCTGTGCAGTTCTTACGTAAACACTTCACACGCTAGCAGCTACATGGTTTCAAAATCAGCTAACCAGTGGGTTGCCTGGATGACTAGTCAACTGATCGTTTTCAAGGAAGCCTTGTATATTTCAGTTGGTTTAGGGTTCACCTGACTCTAAGATGCTGTTTACAATGACACATTCTTGTGTTCAAGAGCAGCTACCCCGTACATTCATTAAGATTCTTCAAGATTAAATTTCATGGATCAGTTCAGTGCTTCATCAGGTTTCATCAGCTGCTGTTAACGGTGACATTTCCTCACCTTATCAAAGACTCTGAAAGCTTCTCGGATTTCCTCTTCACTGTCCGTGTCCTTCATTTTCCTCGCCATCATGGTTAGGAACTCTGGGAAGTCTATAGTTCCGTTGCCTGTGGGCAGACCGTACCATATTGTTGCCATAAACCACAATATTAAATGGAAATGAAAAAACTTCCACCAGTGCGTCTGCATGAGGCTGTAGACAAAGCTTCGTTGCCATGAACAAGCTCATGTCGAGATCTTCCAGAGAAGTGCTCGTTCTAGAAGCCTGCTAACTTCCAAACAAAACCTTGTTACCTGATGGACTGATATAAACATCAAGCAAATCAGAATGGATTTTCTGACAGCTCATCATTTTGATGTGTAATATGTATCGGGTGGTCTGTGAACGGTCTGAGGGCTCTCTATGGGCATGCAGACGGAGGGTGAGACCAACCATCTGAGCACTTTGGACTCACAGGGTGTTAATCTGCCCTCCTGAGAAAGACACTTAACACCAGCTTGATCTAGGACAGCAGTGTCCAATCCTGCTCCTGCAGAGTTTAGCTCCAGGATGTTTCTAGTAATCCTGAAAACCCTCATTAGCTGGATCAGGTGTGTTTAATTAAGATTGGAGCTAAACTCTGCAGTATAGTGGACCTCCTTGATCTAGGGGGTGCTGTATTGTACTTAGCTGCTACATAAGAAGCCACATAACTTTACCTGACTAAACTAAAGCACGTATAGTATCAAACAGAAAGGACAGCAGAACTGTGGAAAGTTGTAAGTGTTTGTAGTCTTACCATCAGCATCTACCTCGTTGATCATGTCCTGCAGCTCGGCCTCAGTGGGGTTCTGACCCAATGAGCGCATCACTGTGCCCAATTCTTTGGTGGTAATGGTGCCATCGCCATCTTTGTCGAAAAGTGAAAACGCCTCCTTGAACTCTGTTTTGAATTACAAACATGTAAGTACCGTACATGTACTTTTCTGAAGTCCAAGCAACTCTTAAAACAGAGGGCACAGGAATACTTTTGCAGTAAATAGCTTTCAGTATAGAATACTACTAGTAGGGCCTATTTATTCCAAACCATTTACAAAAACCACAATAAAACTTTTCAATTTCCAGTTTCGATTCCAATGTGATTAAATAATGATGTCAAACATTTATCCTGTGTCTCTTTTTTGCAAACCATTTATTTGGACCTGAATACCATGAACAAAACTTAACAAGCTACATAAAAACTGGACTCTTTAAGAGCTGTTTGTGTGCAAAATAGAACTGCAAGACTATGAAAAAAAAAATCTTTTTTTTTCTTCTTTACATTACTGGATAAATCAGCATTCTTGAATGAATTTCGTGTATGATTCAAAGTCAAACACATTTTAACAGCTCCTTTTCGCCACCTACTGGCATAATGTAATCGACAAATCTTTATTTGAAGTGTCAAATTACATTCAAAAGGTGATTTACTCTATTTTAATCGCTACCATACACATCATACACACAGTTTATATCTGAACTATACACTTTAATCCCAGTACTTCTTTGATTTGAATGTTTGTAAAACAGAAATAATGATACTGTGTGGCAGAAAAGACTTTGAAGCCGTTTCATTCATAACAGATGACAGCTGCTCTCTTTAGGACAACAGCAGTGCGAACGCAGATTTAAATGTTCAAAACACACAGATGTGATCGTACTCTGCACGAACCAAGTGATCACAACATTGATCGCACGTCAAAGGTTGAGGAATGAAACAGAGGAATCATTGTAATTTAGGAATAGAATTACGTTGGTGTTTGAATCGTGTTAAAGTGCTTTGCATGTTGGTGGTGACACCTCTCTTGCAACATGTTTAGTTATCACAGATATTATAACTTACTTAGCTTTTTTGGCTTCTGATCACAAATGTAGCCAAACTTTGAGTGCTTCGATTAGTGAGCAAAGCCCTGGCAGATCGCTAGGTCCGGTCCTCACAGATGAATAAGAAGAAAAAAAAAAAAACATAGGAATCGATAGGCGGAATCGAAATTTTTATTTGACAACAAGTATCCAATTCCTGACCTTAAGTATCTGATTCTGGAATCTGAATCAATTTTCGATTCCCAACCCTACTAGCAGTATATAAACTTTTCAGTTTTTATTAGGGATGTAAGGATGCACCCCGAGCCGGTTGAAAATTTATGAAAATATGTGATGATTCATACAACTGGGGAGAAGGTTTATATAAATGTATCTCTAAGGGGAACTGACTGTCTTTAGAAAAGTTCAAATGGTATTTTGTTTTCATCTTGCCTCTGTATAATGCATATTAAAATAGTATTTATAAGCACATTGCTGCTTTGTTCACAGCAGTAACCAAGGAAACGCTGTATCGCCACTGTACTGGGTAGGGTTGCACCAGCCATTCATAAGTTCTTAAATTAGAACGTTAAAGGGGTCACATGATGTTGCTAAAAAGAACATTATTTTGTGTTTTGTGTAAACGCCACCTTCTGTCAGAGAGTGAACTGGTGTTCTCATGCAGCACATCTGCTTTTTTTGTTTCATTCAGATATGTTTTGTGTAGTATAGTTTCATGAAGCTAAAGTCAGACCATTCTGTTTTCGCTTCAAATTGCAGAATTTATACAATCTAATTTAAATTTAAACTGCTTATTCTGCATGTATGCAGCATCTTTGTTTGGGTTGTGATTAAAATTGCCTCTCATTTTAAACGCAAAGAGCACAGCCAAAGCGTTTATATGAAGAGATTTCTTTTATTTGTATTTATTTGATTTGGCATTAAAATTTCAATTTAGTTTTGTTGTTTGACATTTCAATTTCACAAAGAAATGTACATTGTATTTGTAATAAAAGGGCACCTTTTCATTTATAATTTATCAAAAAATAATACTGAAAATATGGCAGTGGAGTCAAAGTCAAGAGTCAAGTGTTACTTCACAGTGAATCTCAAGGAATATCAGCGGCAGTGAATTAATGTCAGCCCATCCTTTATGAAGTTGCTTTGAGTCATAACATGTTCTTGATGCTGCAATATGGTGTGTGTGTACTTATGTTGTCATGTGTGACAGTTTTATTGCCATTAGTGACCATTCTGAAGCTGACCATCAGAGTTCACTCACCAGCGATCTGTTCCTCGGTCAGCTGATCTGCCTGAATTGAAAAAAAGAGGGAGAGAAAGAGGAAGTCAATCAGCTCAGTGCCACATCACTATCAGACAAGCTCCAGTTTTGCAGTGTTCGCACACACACACACCTCTGACTAAATGAGTATAATGAAGGACATGCATAAAAATACTCCTTTAAAAATATCCACCACAGTTATAATTAGACAGTACCACTTAGGGGGTCATGAATGCGACACACTTAAAATGATTGCGCTTCTCTCTGACACAGAGTTCATTATTCAATTATTAAAGAGGAGAGGATTCATCTGTAAACGTGATTCACTCGGCGTGATTCAGCTGTGTCTTTTCTGTGAGGAGCCAGCAGAACATGCTCCCTCGTATTCAAGGGTGGGTGATTCATAAAGCTTGGAGCTTAAAAATGGACAGGGTGTAAAATGATTTATAATGAAACAGCAGACATGGCTCTGACTCATCCACATACGAGGCAGTGACACAGGCTTTAATACATTAGGCTCAACATTTGTGAGATGAGAAAATTACTGATATAAATGTCAATAAATATCTCAATAACAGGAGGACACAGCAAAACACAAGATACACACCTGGGAGTAAACAAATTGTGTACTGTAAAAGTCCAACAGGAAATTGTGCTGCCTAAATTATAGCATGGGTCAATGACATGAGGCTCTATTAATTATTAAAAAATAAAAAAATAAAAAAGAAGCAACTTATACAATTCAGGCATGTGATCAGCTAGAGACAAAAAAGAAGGAAAATCGGACCACGCCCCCAGCACTCATTATTAAAAATATATATTTTGGCACATTAAAAGATATATCTTATATTGTAAAAATACATACTGTCCTTTAAAAAATAAAAAGCAACATTTAACTATCATGACAACAATATAATAATATATTATAATGAAGTACTATAATATATTATAGTAAAGTATATAGAATTGTTATTATTAATAAAGTACCTGCCAAAAAAAAAACAAATTACAATTATTAATGATTTTGAAATAACTATCTTCCACCAATCAAGAATTAATTTGATTAAAATAAAATAAATTAAATTAATAATAACAACATTTAATAAATCATTTATTAAATGTCTTCACTCACTTTTTGTCACTTTCATGCATGACGAATAAAATAATAATTTCTTTTTTTTAAATCTTATACAAATGTTTAAGTGGTATCATTGTTTCCACAAAAATATTAAGCAGCAAAACTGTTTTTAACATTGATAATGAGAAATGTTTCTTGAGCAGCAAATCAGCATATTAGAATGATTTCTGAAGGATCATGTGACACTGAAACTTCTCTTTGTAAACAACAACAGATTTCAACAACAAACGTTTCTAGGACAAATGTTGCTTTCCCAAATGCAAATTAAAGTGGCTCAAACCAAGAGCAGCACTAACAGTGAATCAAAACCAAAAACAGTACTGTAACAGCAGACATGTAGCGCATCACACGACAGCCTATTATATAATTACATCACAACCGTTTTGAATTTTATGACAGCACTACCAATCTCAAATTCTAACCTGCTTTCATAAAAAGTCACCGGGTCGAGTAATACGTTTCAGCGCTAATTCTGCTCGCATTTGGTGCTTTGAATAATTTGAATGCTTTAAATTGTCCTGCAGATGGCGCTGCGAGGCTCGTGCAGCGCTCTCAGGACCATTCCGTCCGTTATGTTTCTTTTCACAGTTTATTAGGTAATAGCTTAAGGCCATTTGCGCGAATTCAATCATCATGCAGTAACCAACCAACCCCTTTTAATCAATACAGTTCAACAGCTTCTATTTTATATTTTACATAAAATAAAATAATGTCATGTGGTGCGACCAACAAAGTCATGTTCCAAAAAACATACAGAAATGAAAACTAGGGCTGTCAAAAAAACGTTGCATTAGAATTTAAGACTTCGACCTTAACATAATATATATAATAAGGTAAATGTATATATTCTTATTTATTTATTTAAAGTATTTCTAAAGCAGTTGTTCTCAAAGTGTGGGGCGCACGAGTATTGCAGTGGGGCGCGCGGGCCATCAGCAGAAAAAAGAAAATAAAACAGTAAACAGCCAAAGGACGTAACTTCTAATAGGAGATGGATCGGTTTGTGAAAGGGAAGAGAAAAGCCACAGATGATGTCGCACAGACCCAGGCAGATGTTGGTCATTCAAAAGCTAAATGCAGAAAATATGATGAGGCATGGTTGGAAGTTCAACAAATCAGTCAATATACTACTGTGATTGTAGTTGTTTAATAAATACAAATAGTAGCATTAGAAAGAAATTTTAATTCAACATAAAAAATAAAAAAAATCACAAACATTTAGGCTTCAACAGCATAACATAATATGGAACATAAAAGCAGATAATTTGAGAAACACCTTTTTTTGTATTTTTTGTTACCAACTGTCTTCAAAATACCTTATTTTATGTTATGCAAAAGAAAGCAAGTCATTCAGGTTTGAAATGACGTGAAGGTAAGTAAATGATGACAGAATTTATTAATTTTTTGGTGAACTATCCCTTTAATGTTTATATAACTTTTTTCTTCTTTTTTTTTAAATGAATGAAATGATACTCAAAGAAACTAAAACTGCCAGTAGGTGGCCTTAAATGTCTTTCAAATGAGTCATTCCTTCTATTCGTTTAAACGGCGGATTCATTCAGGAATTAAGTAAACGGCTCTCTCTATGTAACGATTCACCGCGAGCTGGTTGAAAATCTCTAGAAATGTGTGACGATTCAAATCAGTTGAGATGTTAAACGCACTGTGATAAATTTGGGGGTGGGTGTTTATATGAATGTATCTCTTAGGGGAACTGGCTGTCTTTAGATAAGTTTAGATCATATTATCTTTTCATCTCATCTCTGTATAAATGCATATTAAAGCAGTGTTCATAAGCACTGCACTGCTTTGTTTATAGCCAAGGAAACAATGTATTGTTGCTGTTCCATAACTAAGCGCCACCTGCTGTCTTTGTTTCATGCAGATATTTATGTAGTATAGCTTCACAAAACTAAAGTCAGAAAATCCTGTTTTTATTTTCTAATTTAATAATAATAATAATTCATAATCAATTTAGATTTAAAAAAAAAAACTGCTCATGCTGCATGTATTCAGCATCTTTGTTTGGATTGTGATTCAAATGCAGTGGTTGCCTCTAATTTTGAATGGAAAGAGCCCCGGCAAAGCCTTCGTTTACATGAAGAGTTTTTTTTGTCTGATTTATGTGATTTGATTTGGGGTTTGTTTTAAAATTTCAATTTAGTTTTGTTATTTGACATATTTCACAAAGAAAAATTAAGCATTTTGTCCAAGCAATAATAAAAGGACACCTTTTCATTAATAATTTGTCTTAAATCTAATTTGGTAAAAAAAATTACAAATTAAAATTAAAAAAAAAAAATTCGAAAATCGAATCATGAAATCAGTATTGTGAATCAAATTGTTAGTTGAGTGAATCGTTACCTCATAACCTCCAAATATTTTAATCACATTATTTCCAGATGAAGCGATCTTTAACAGACAACTTGCAGACGTACGTGTGCTATCTGGGAAAAGTCATGGGGTCTGACTCCCAAAAAATTTATCATACTTATGAATTAATATTTACTAAAAATAAATAAACACACTGCCATTCAAAGGTTTGGGGTAAAGGATTTTATGTTAACTAAAGTTTCTTGTGCTCAACAAGGCTTCAGTTATGTGGTCAAAAATAATGACTTATACTGTGTTTTTACGCGATGCATATTTTGCACGTCTCTCTTTGTTAACACACCTGATTCAGATAATCAGCTCGTTAGAAGTGAGCTCCGTGCATGAACTGACATGGTGCCTACACAGTGTTCATTGCTACCTACTCCCTGAGGAGGGGAAATCTGTTGAAGTTACCTCACTTCAGAACATTCATTCACGGATTTGCACTGCGCAACGTCTTCACACACGGACAAGTGTGACATCATATACCTCTGTAAATAAATACAATTTAAACTGACGTCTAAGTGAAACTACTTTGTTTGGCCTTCCAAAAGAGGACACAACTAGAAATCAGTGGTTAAGTTGTATTTACAACACTGTTCCAGAACAGTTCAACCCAAATATTCGAGTGTGTTCAGCACATTTTATGGGGGACTGTTTCCTGATCCTGGGAGAGAAGACTACAATGCCGGCTGTTCTGACTCACAGTCTGTAAGTACGTTTACATATGTAAAGGATTTGCCACTGATGATTCAAACGCAAGTTCTGAGCAGTGTAGAGCAGCGGTTCTCAATTCCAGTCCTTGCGCCTCCCTGCTCTGTATATTTTGTATGTTTCTCTTATTGCTTCAGACATTACGTTCTATTCGAACGTAAGTGCCCTGCGAAGTGGACATCACAGGATATTCCGCCATGATTCCAGTTTGAAGCGAACGTATATGTTCCATTCAAAGTGCAATGAAGTGACAAACATCATTAAGCTACGCAATATCGCGTTGATTATCGACGGCGATTCATCTGCGATAATGAACGCGATATTGCGTAGCTTTTCAGTGATCTACGGCTCTGTATATTAAATTCCGCTCCATTTGAAAGCAGGTGATGGCGATTTAGCGGTAATCAGGGAACCGGCTTTACTGACGAAATGCGCGTGACAATTGCATGCGATACATCGCCCAGCCCTAGTTTCACTTTCACAACAAAACAGCGTCTCCACAACATGGCGGAGGCAGCAACATCGTGAATCAAAGATTACGCCTTCTTTCTTTGCGTGATCATTCGGGCGGCGTTATGCAAATCTTCCCACATCGTGACGCAGACATGTGGGGACGTTTAAACAAGGCGTTTTAGGAGGGCGTGGAGGAGTCTTAACTTTTATAAAGAATATTTCTTTGGATTTGAGACTTTAGTCTTTGCAACTCTACAGACCTTCTTTATTCACCAAGAGCTTGTAACACTCCAAAGAGAAAGAAAAGCTTGAAATCGCATCATATGACCTCTTAAACTCAAACCTCAAACTTTTGAATGGTGCAATAATTATATACCTCAATATACATACATATATATACATATACATATATTACACACACACATATATACATACATGAAGTTCAAATGATGTTTTGCTTGGTTACACCAAATTAAATATGGAATACAAGTTTTACCCACACCAAATGAATCCAAAATGAGCACAAAGAGCACTAGTTGAATACAGTTTTCGTGATCATATGACCTCTCGTTTGCATAAATTTAACCTTTGCTCAACTCTGTCGTGGAAAGTGAAGAATAATAATCGAGATAATCGAGAAACAGCACTACCAAACGAAGAAATCTGTAACTCAAACTTTAGGCTAGAGCAAAGCAATGGAGGCCCTCCCTCAGACTGTGTCAGACATCAGGTGCACACATGCCCTCCAGGATCAGCGGCACGGATGGTTAAATGCCTGGTTTGGATGCAGGTGTGCTGCCGTCTCCGTTGCTTCCGGCTAACATATTCTGCGCGCTGCTTCTCAGACCCGCTACCGCATTTCAATGACTGCAGCAATTACTGTGGATTAAGTGGAGCATGAGAGGACAAATGTTTGTCATGCAACAAGAGTCCTCTCCGAGTTGCATTCCAATTTGATGAGCAAGAGCGGGCGCGTGCGTCTGCACTGCAGATCCAGTGTCAGCGTGTTGCTGCACCAGCTATGATTTGGTTCAATGCAGAGGGAAATGGGGGAGGGGGACAACTGGGATCCGTCACTGCAGTTCAGCCTGCTGCAATATGCAACCTCACTGTCCACTCAATTCATAATTATGCCTTAAACAGCTATATGATCATCTTGAGGCTGCGAGATGCTGAATCACATTTTTTTTTAACAACCGGTAGCAACAGCTACACTACATGTTGTAACTCTGGCCCATGCTAATGCAACAGAGAGACAGTCTCATATCCGCAGGAGGTTTGCAAACTTTTGTGCACGTTTGCGAACGTGCATGCAAAGCAAATATGGAGCAAGCTAAGAGACAAATTCTTTCTGAAATTAGGAGCTTGAGCGCATATGCTTTGCTGATAGTTATTTTTACACCGCCACGCCCACACTTATCCTTCTGTTAAAGGCAATGAGCTCAGCCCATGTAAAATTAGCAGCCAGTCACTGTTCACACATGGAGATGAGAAAAAACACTGCGTGAAGGCAACACGCATGATTCGTTACATACATAACTTGCAATAGTCATGCATCTTAGAGACACTCAACAGCTGTCAATGCCGTGGATTTTCACCATGCATGCGGTGCACTGCATTACAAATATGCATTTGCAACATCTAGACTCTATTGTGGCAAAACAAGCTAGTTTGTTTTAAAGAATATTCAAGAAACTTAGTATAGAACCTGGTGCGCAGGTGATTGACAGATTTCAGCTGGCGCGAGAGCAGTAGCGGGAGCGCGCTAAACTGCAACGTTATCAATTTATTCATTTATCCCTTTCTAAAATCTCTTTAAGACGAATTTATAGAGAATGGTATATGCTTCTCCTATAATATAGACAGCACATGTTGATGTGCATCTGTTAGATAGCGTTAACTGACTAATTAGCGGTTTGTTTAAATGAAATATCGATGTGTTGCGATGCATTTTCACTTTTACTAAACCTAAAATATGTGTCCCTTTGTGACATCATAAAACGGTAATAACAAAGCTTATATAATTGGTAAAACCGTTATTAGCTGTCAAACTGTCTGACAGGATGCTAAAATGGCTAAACCGTTAGCTAAAAAAGAAAAACCGACATAAACGTCAGGCTGTACTTACCATTCTTAAACAAAGGCCGTCCGATAAATATGTGTAAAATCAGCAGCAGGAAGCTGTGTGTTTTAAACGTGGACGTATAAACGCAGGATCTGCTCCTCTGTGTATGGATGTGAGTGAGTGACCCGCAGATTGAGGTGTAGTAATGCGCCGCCCGCCGCTGCGCACTGGCCTCATTTACACTGTATCCCTCCGCGCCAGCTTCTTCTCATTACCTCCAATTCCAAATGGTTTATCTTCTGCTTTAGTGGATTATAAACAGGGATGGGCAGTATTTCAGATACATGTATTTAAAATACGTGTTTGTAATACAAAATATTATTTTGTATTTTAAAGCCTTTGAAATATAAAATATTATTTTGTATTTTAAAGCCTTTGATTTTTTTATGTAATCTTTATTTAAATACATTTAAGATTAGTATTTTTGTATTTTTAAAATACTTTGTGCCAGTCAATCTCTTTATCAGTGCTGATTTTGTGCATAAACTTATTTTAGACACGCCCCCTTCCGGCCTTCCCCCAGCCCCAACATTCATGCATGTGAGCAGCTGTACAACTCCATTCAGCAGCATTGAGAGATCGACTTTTCTGGAATAAGATAAGGTGAGGGTGTCATGGTCAGTTGAACTTGTTGATTAAAGTTAAAATAGTGCATCATTCAGATTTGCCTTTAGTTAACATGAAAGAATAAAAGAGCACCAACAGAGGAAAAAAAAATAGCATTAGCCAATCATTTTTGATAGTTAATCGGTTGTTGTTTTTTTTATCAACTAGCTTGTCAAATGTGTTTAAAGCATTACTGCTTGTTAGGGCTGGGTGATATGACAATACATAATATAGTGATGATATAAAATGTGATTAGTTCAGTCAAGTGTGAATTGATTGAACTTTTTCTAAATCGTTTACATAGAAAAAGGCATAAATCGGGGTAAGCAAATATATCTGTGCAGCTTTTAGTGGGAAAACGTTGGAGTGGAAAAAGAAGCATAGAAGAACTGTTGAGTAAAAGAGTGTGATGTACTTGGTGCAATTGCATTTATTATAAGTGCAATATGCTGCGAAAGGAAACTCATATTCAAACTCGGACATTGACAGGCAGTTTTTTGTGCGCGCGCTCCGAGATGGAGTGGAACACAGACAAGTAGGCCTTTATTCTTTGGCTTAAAGGCCCTTTCACATGGGACACAGCATTAATTAATTTAGTGTAAAAACGTGTTTTTTATAAATAGCATAACTACAACCAATCGATAAACTGTTATTACTGTTTTAGCCAATCACAGAATGTTGGGGAATGGGAAGGTGAGTTAGGTGAGTTTATGCTAGTGAAATATAAACTAATATTTTATGCCGGGACCAAACTCTCCCACTCTTTTGCTGCAAGCACCCAGATATCAACAAATAAATGGCAGGCCCCACAACCACCAAAGCCTGTGGGCCCAGCTCATCCTCCTCATCCTGTGAGAGCTTTCCGACCGCTGCCACAATGCCAGGGCCCAAACCCTCCATCTGCTGTAGGTGAACCAAAAACAACTGAAAGCAGCTCTCAGTGATATGTGTTGGGTCCACGCTATGATAGCAGCAACATTCACAAATGTTTACAGAACAAGCGGGAACCCAGTGTGTCTGTAGCTTTCTCTATTTCTGTTTTATCACGTGATAGAAAGTCTAAGGTCTTCTCAAGCCATATGGCTGACCCACAAAAAGTAATGCCATCAAACTAGCATTTCTAAACATTCGCTCACTAAAAATTTAATCATTTCTAATCAATGACTTAACCACAAACAACCTGAATTTTATGTTTCTAAACGAAACATGGCTAGAAGACAGCTGCTGTGCAACTGTCCTCAATGAAACAGCCCTTCCTAACTTTTATTTTATAAGTGTCTGCAGGACTGTTCAGAGAGGTAGAGGTGTAGCTGCTCTATTTAAAGATGTCTATCAATGCAAGCAAGTGTCATTTGGTCAGTACTTGTCTTTTGAATATCTAGGGATTGTGTTGAAAGGTGCTCCACACATTCTGTTTATCATTATTTACAGGCCTCCAAAATACTCTCCAGCCTTTGTTGAAGAGTTCACAGAAATGCTGTCAATAATTTCCTCAGAGTTTGACAGTTTTGCTATTGCAGGGGATTTTAATATTCACATAGATGGAAAACAAAAAACCAAACTAGCAGAAAACAAAACTACAAAAGAAATTTTAACTGTTTTAAACACTTTTGACCTGATTCAGCATGTGCATGAACCCACACACTCTAGATTTAATCATCAGTAAGGGTCTAAACATTTCATCCATTGTTATTAAGGATGTAGCACTATCTGATCACTTCTGTATTTTCTTTGATATATTAATCTCTGCTACCACTGAATCTAGATCTGTCTCTGTAAGAAAGAGAAGTATTAACTAAAACACTTTGCATTAACGAAAACGAATTTGACTTTTTGAAATTTAAGTCCTGGAAAACCTCTTGAAAACAGCCATATTTTTGAGAAGGTACTTGAAAAGTACTTGAATTTTTAAGGGGCAGTATATAAGAAGTGTTATTTTTTCCCTCAATAAAACATTCTTTATATGCAAAATTAACAATGCGGCACATCTGATATAAATACAGAGCCATTCCGTCTGGCTTTTAGCAGCGCACAAGATCTCGCAATATTACTCCTTGATGTGAAAAGCGTTCTCGCGATATTAGTATAAGTTGTGTTTGTGGTAAAACTTTTGATAGCGCTTGCATTATATTGTTTGGTCTTATTTCATGTGGTGTTCATTTGGGTTACATTTGCTTTAATTTATTTCACAGTGAGTTGTTTGGTTTAAGACTTTGAACACTTTGTTAAAAAAAATTATAAAATTTTAAATCAAGAGTGTAAGTTTGTAGATTGGGAAGGAGGAGGTGGGAACTGGCGAACATTTAAACAAAACTTTTATAAACAAGTGAACACAAAATGAAAGTAAAAGCGGCAGCCCCTCATGGACGACTGCCACATAAAACATAATAATAAAAACAACATAAATAGTCCAGGCCTGATCCTCTCTCACGCTTCACTGTCGTTACTCCTTTTATTCTTCCGGAGCTCCTCAGTGGGACTTGAGACTGGTGAGTGGAGCAGGTGTTGCTCATTATCATTTAGTCCACCGGCCTTGCTCCATTCCTACAGCCCCACCCCACTCGTCAGGACAGACGAGGCGAGACAAAAGGAGACGGAAGGATGAGGAGAGAGTTTATGGTTCCTGGAGACACTACTGCTTGGTCTTCATCAGCTGAGAGGCTCTTACTCGTGGTGCCATGCGATGGTACTGGACATCTTTTGGTGGATACCTTGACGCTCCTCCGCCCCTTTGCAGATGGCGATGGCTCCTCCAGTTGAGGGCAGCCGGCAGCTCCTCCCCGTTCCCTGCTCCTCCCCAATCGGCAGCCACCTTCCTCGACCCAGGAGATCAGCAGCTAACTCTCCACTCCACCAGTTGAACGATCGCTTCAGCACCAACTGGCGTTCTCCATCATGCTGCCCGATCTCCTCAGCACCCCAATCCCCCCTCAGCAGCAAAGGCTCTCTGACAGCATATCCCTCCTTCCTCCCAGGTTTAGGCACCAAGGTAACAACTTTCGTAGGTCAGGAAGCAAAACTTTTAAAAACAAATAACAATCAAACACAAAAACTAAAAAAAAAACGACAAAAAAAAAAAAAAAAAAAAAATCCGCATCCTCCTTTTATCCCATAAAACAACAACATAAATATTCCAGGGCTGGTCCTCTCTTATCCTTCACTGTCGTTACTCCTCCTTTTATCCTTTCGGAGATCCTCCACGGGACTCGAGACCAGTGAGTGGTGCAGGTGTCACTCATTATCATTTACTCCACAGCAGGCCTCGCTCCATTACCGTAGCTCTCAGCCCCGCCCCACTCATCACAAATAGCTTTACAATTTCATTGTTTTGTGGTGAAACAAATAACCAAGTACTGCTGTTTTACAAAAACTAAACGTGTGACATTTCCCTTCACAAGTTGTGAGATTTTATTTAGTTCTGAATGTAAAATATAGAATTTTTACTGTAAAAGTACATATATATAAAAAAGTGACATGACATGTAGCCAGGTATGGT
Organism: Cyprinus carpio; assembly: GCF_018340385.1. Lineage (NCBI taxonomy): Eukaryota > Metazoa > Chordata > Actinopteri > Cypriniformes > Cyprinidae > Cyprinus > Cyprinus carpio. Next base: position 9,512,137 of record NC_056586.1, read on the forward strand.
GTCCCATACTCTCATACATTTCATCACAAACAAAACCAAGCAGTGAACAAACACACAAACTATTAACAAACAAAACAAACACACAGAGCAGTGGGCAGCCATTTTTCCTGTGGCACCTTTTGGAGGTTTGGTGCTTAGCTCAAGGGTCTCACCTGACCATTGTACATTCACTCCCCCCAACCAACAATCCCTGCTGGTACAAGTCAGACTCTCTAACCATTGGGCCACGACTGCCCCCAATATTTTACTTCAGTAGATTTGCATCCTGAATTAATAAGTAATTCACACTTTTTACTTTTTAATAAAATAAATGCTTTAACCTGTTAAATCTAATATTAATTCTACTTACAGTTAAGCCATTTAAAGGGTTTCACAAAGGTATTATTATTTTTTTTTTTACTGTATCGGCTTTGCATTAATGTTTTTCTCTTCCTGCTGATGATTTGACATTGCAACTGTTCTCACATCCTCCTGCACACTATGGTGATGACTAAGGTGACAGTTGTTGCTGACAGCACTGAAAGCCTCTTTCTCTGCAACATACTTTCAAAAGTTTGTATGAATCTCTGATTTTGTGTTCTAAGGTTGGGCCACTGTTCTGGCTCTGGCACACGGTTTCTACTGCAGTGCTGGCACACTTACACTTGCTATTGGAGGGAAAAGAGGTCTTGACCACATGACGGGTGCTGTGATGGTTGCTTGTGTTGTTGATCTGCTGATTGGCCGGTTCTTTGACTTTCAGAGCTGTGATGGAGCAGCAGCCCTGATCCCAACAGCAATGCAGAATGAACAGCTTGGCAAAAATCCAGTTCAACATCTATTTGATGATGATGGCGGTGATGCTGAAAAGAGAGTAGGTGCAACTCCAAAGATGATGATTAAAGAGACCCAGCGTTATTCATAGTGGGTCTTCTGTCCGCTCACCATGTCCCCGAAACCCATGGTGCTGAAAACCATGAATCAGAAGTACATAGACTCCAGGTAGCTCCAATCCTCCATGGTCGAGTACAGACCCGATGCTCCGTTAACCAGAATCGCAACTGTTGCCAAAATGAGGGTTACATAGTAAACAGAAGGTTTCCAGTCCACCTGCCCATTTCCATGTTCTGGTTGTGTGTTCAAATTGGGGATGTGTCTTTTACTCAGCTTTGTTTTTTGTTTTTGCTTTCGACATCTGCATGTGAGGAATGTAATCAGCGTTATCATTCTTTCCAGAAAGAGGTTGAAGAACACAATGGTGGCTGCGCAGCATATCAGCTCATAGAAGATAAGGAAGATTTTTCCATTGAGAGTAGCAGGTGCTGCCATCCCGAAACCTGATGTGGACACAGAAATGTACTGTAGCTAATGAAGGAGAATTGTGCAAACCCTGCAGTCACATTTAAGACAATTTAGACACAATATTGCCAGTTAAGCCTCATTCACACCAAGAAGGGTGACTGTAAATATAACTATAACAATAACTATAATTTTAGTGTCCACACCAAATAAGTGACCATTTAAAGTGGCGGATGACAAAATTAAAGAATGAGATTATAATAAAGAGAATATTATCATCCGTTGGTGTGGACACTATGGTTATCGTTGTTGCCTTAAATGTCAGAGCTCTCGGTCAGGTGGATTCTGTTCAGCTTTCAATGATTTTTTTTATCTGCTGAAAAAAAAAAACCTGTCCTAAAAATGATTCCAACGATATTGTTCCTCTATCGTTATTGTTACAGCAACTTCCATTATTCTCATGGAATTAGAATGATTATTAAAACTTTACACTTGTCTATTTTGCTTCACACGCACACACACAAAACACCAAAGCTGAATCAACTGCTGTGCCTGAATGAATCATTGTGTTGAAATGATTCAGTTGAGTGAATGATGATTCAATTACTCATTCATCAGTTGTTGTTTAGCTACTGAATCAGTGTTTTTGAAAGAATGAAAGATTCATTGACTCACTCATAAAACAGTTGTTTTTCATCACCTACTGGCATAAGAAAGTTACTGTAAATCCCACTCATAGACTGACAAACCTGTCTGTAATGTACAAACACTGGCTGAATACTGGCATACTACCCTTCTACTTCTGCCATTAAAATATACTATGAGTAGAAATACTATAGTGGTATGGTAGTATGCTATTCTGAATTCAACCTGACAGGCATAATGACAGCCTACAAACAATTAATAATTACATAGTGGAATTACAAGAAAAAAAGGAAATTATAGTACAGTTCTACCACAACAAAATCAAGATTTTCATCAACTTTAAGTTGATGAAAATCAATAATCTAGAGGTAATAATTTGTTGTGTTATGCAAACATGATGGCATTTACAGATTCCACTTTGTGTATTGACACACTACAGGTTATATTGGACACTGTACATTTTAACAGCCGTTTACATGTATCCATCATAACAAAGCTATTATGATGTGAGAGCTGGAAATTTAAATCAGGAAATAGATTTTTTTGTTTTTTTTTGTTTGCTATTTCACCACTAAAAGATAAGCGCAGAGGCAGATAATAAAACAAGGTTGTAAAAGACTGTGTAAACAATCATTCTACCCCGAAATGTATGGACATGTTAATGACTACATGGAGTCAGTAAGAGGTAGAAATATTAGTATGCTTCTTCAAATACAGGAACAGATGTATGGAATGAAAAGGTTACCTAGGAGGAATAAACAGACTTTCTGACAACAGAGAATTGCATTAATGGCTAATACCACAATCACCCAATGGCACAGACAGTTTAATTACAACTTGAATTGCTATTTTTAATCATTAAAAACAACAACAACAACAACAATAATAATAATAATAATAATTAGATGACATAGAAAGTTAAAGGTACTTAGAAAGTTTTGTGTGTTTTTTATTATACTTCTATGGATACATAGACAGATAGACAGAGACACTGAGAGACACTGAAGAGAGAGGACATGCACTCCTGATCTCCTGCAAAAACACCATTTAATACTGGATTAACTTGAACTATCTTAGATATTTTTATAAGGAGACACACACAAACTTACGTCCATCGACATCACTACACCTTGGATTAAAATTCTTTATATTAATCTGGATTTTGAAACAAAATATCTGGAAAAGGACAACAACTAACTAAGGACCCAACAGACCCTGCACAAGATACCAAAAGCCATCAAAAGAACCAAAAGGAATATATGTTGCAGAGGACTATTTGTTACAAGGAACCAAAGTAAATACATTTTCTAAAATCTTTCACCAAGTATTCTACAATGAACTATTTTTCAAAAAAGAAAAAGAAGTTTTACTCCTCATAACAGACAACAGTGTTATAGAATATATCAAACCCTACCTTGCTACCTGACCACGTGACCTACTTTTCAGAAGTGAAATAGAAATGAAAAAATAAGATGTAAAAAAAAAATACCAAAACAATAGCAAAAAAAATTCATACCCAATCCCCCAAACAGGTGCTAATGGCCCATAACACCAGGCCCATTGTGTGGAGGCTATCCCACTAATCTACCCAAAAGATGTTTCCAATGAAACAGCACGAAAAATCTACAAAAACAAAAAGTCCACAGAAAACCCAGAGACTTTATTTGCAGACCTTCATAAGGATGGCACTATTAGTAACCTGATCTTCTACACCAACAAGCCCTATATATGGCACAATGCATCAACTCACAATTCCCCAATGCAGAAAGAAAGGGCATCTGTGGAGGTTTGTTGTGTGAAGACACAACAACTATTAATGTTAACATATACAAAACATCAGGGATAGTTGTAGTGAAGAGCATCCAAGGGCACTTTGAAAAGAACTTTTCCAAAATCAAAGAAAGAGCACAACAGGAGCTCAGAAACAACGAGCAAGTCCCTACCCCAGAGGAACCAGACAGAACTCCAGCTCCACATGAGCAGGTAGAACTGAAAGACCCTCCCAGCTCAGAACAAACCAAAGACCCCTATCCACACTGCTATTGTACTGATGTGAGGAAGAAATTCAAAGCACTGGAAATTGAATTGGTGCAGCTCAGAGAGATGACCATCTCTTTCCTTGCTGCCCAAAGCACAGACCAGCCCAGCAACAACACCACAGAACTTCACTTCTGCCTGCTTCACTACAGGCAAACTCTGGTCTCACTACAGGCAGAAGTGAAGCAGCTACAGCAAGAGAGGGACAGGCTAAAGGACCAACTGGGAGGACTGGATTCCCAGCTCTCACAGCAGACACAGAGCCACTGGGCCCTGATAACAGCCCTAAGAGAGGAGATGAGAGAACTGAAAGAGGAGAAATACACTCATCGCAAAGACCTCACCCCAACAGAAGATACCCCCACACTGATCACAACTCCCAAAACACAGTGGCAGAGCCCAGCCAAAACCTTCCTTCCTCACCAAACCATCTACCCAGCTCACAGCCAGCCTCAGAATCCCAAACATTGTTCTCCTAATCGACTAAAACCAAAAAAAACAGAAATTGATCTCCGAATTGACTCAAATGGGAAGATTATAGATGAGAAGAAGCTCTCCCCAAACACAGAGTGGCCAAACTCTGGTGCCCAAACACCCATAGCGCCCTCAAACTGCTGGACGTGGACAAACTTGGGACACCAAGCCACATAATATTTCACACCGGCACAAACGACCTTAGAACACAACAGGAAAGAGTGGCAACAGCACTACAGCCACAACCACCTTTCCAAGTGCAAAAATCACCATCTCCACACTGCTCCCATTCAAGGACTTCCACCCAGATACAATTCAGTGGGATTAATGCAAACCTCTCCAGTGCCTGTGCACTCAAACCTCGCGTACACCTGGCACATCACCCCTCCCTGGACCTCACATGCCTCTACGACCACGTCCACCTGTACAGAGCAACTGTATCTGCCTTTGCAAAGACACTAAAAGATGTTGCCCTAAACCGTAGCATCCACACCACTCCCAGAAGCAGCAGAGCTAGGCAGAACCCAACCAGACCGGGAAACAACCGTACAGGACCAGAAGCAGGCCAAAGACCCCCTTCAAAAACAAATATCCTCGTCCAGCACCTGATCAAAGCCTGCGATCAACTCTCTACCCCATCCACAGTCAACAGACCAGAACACAGCCTCTCCTGCCTACACCCCGCACATGCAGCAGAGCCCTGGCAACCTCAGCTATGCCCAGACAGTGAGCAGAAACCCCACACCAGCACCCGCACAAGTCCCAACAACTGAGCTGAAAGACATTCACCAGATCTTCAACCTGATCTGCTCACACATACTGTCCTAGGACAAATCCTGCCAACAAAAGTATCATCCCATGGATAAAGCATTTATCATATCATGTTGGAATATTCAAGGCCCGAAGTCATCTGCTTTCGGACTAAAAAGCAAAAACACAGATTTTACCACAGAAATAAAAAACTCAGACATAATCATCCTGCAGGAGACATGGAGCAGAGGAGATGGACCCACTAGTTGCCCTACAGGCTACAGAGAAGTCATCATCCCATCCACCAAACTGCCTGGAGTGGCTGAAGGAAGAGAGGAGGAATGCTTATCTGGTATAAGTCCAGTTTAGCCCACTCTATTAATATTGTTAAAACAGGCCAATTTTATACATGGATAGAAATTAACAGATTCGTCACCTCAACAGAGAGAAACATCTTCCTGTGTGCAACTTACATTCCTCCAAAAGAGACTCCCTACTTCAACAAAGACAGTTTCCCCACCTTAGAAGGAGAGATCAACTACTTCCAGTCACAGGGCAACATACCGATCTGTGGAGACTTAAATGCCAGAACAGGCGAATAACTGGACACACTTCACTCTTAGGGAGACAAACACATACCAGGAGGTGACATCCTTTCATCACCAACACAAACCCCAAGACTCAACCATGATAAAACAGCAAACAACAATGGAACACACCTTCTACAGCTGTGTTGTGCACTGGGTCTGTACATGGCGAGGAGATTCGTACGGTAGGTACACTTATAGCTCAGTGCTGGGTAACAGTACAGTAGATTATTTCATCACCAACCTAAATCCAAACTCTCTCAGAGCGTTTACAGTCAGCCAACTAACCCCACTGTCAGACCACAGTAAAATCACACTCTATCTAAACAGAAAAAAACATACATCAAAACAAACCCACCTCCATGCCCTCAAACACAAATATAAAATAATTAATATCCCAAAAAAAAAAAAAAAAATTTAACAGAGCAGCATTAAATTCCCTGCGCACCTAAGAGCAGTCATATCAAGACCCTCCACCATAAAGCCTTAAGCTACCAAGAACTGAGCCCAGAGAAAAGCCCCCTCAACCAGCTGGTCTCAGAACTGACTTTACAATCCAAAACCCCAGCTAGACTAAATCAAATCATTAAAACACAGAAAGAGAAATATCTGAAACATTGGACAGAAGCAACGTCTCAACAAAGTAAATTAGAATGCTATCTGTCTTTAAACAGAGAATATTAATTGGCAGAATACCTAAACACAGTGGCAGACCCTAAACTAAGAAAAGTCCTGACCATGTCCAGACTCAGTGACCATAACCTCACTATAGAGACAGGCAGACACAGACAGACCTGCTGCCAAAAGAAGACAGATTGTGTCAAGACTGCACACAACACAAGTGGAAACAGAACAGCACTTTTTAACAATAATGCCCTAATTATACACAAATTAGGGAAATTTTCTTCCCCCAATTCACAAACCAGCACAAAGACTTCAACCAGATACAACAAAAGGACAAACTGCTGTACATTCTGGGAGAATCCTCAACAAGCTCTAACCTGGCTACAAGGTACATCAAGTCCTGCCACGATAAAAGAACCAGCAGCAGAACAGAAGCACAAGTCACAGCCGGAAGAAAACACTGTACAACACACACACACTGACATGACAGGATCCAGTCCTTCTCCTGTCTCTTTATTGGAATTTTTATTAGTACCTTCGTTTTACTGAATACAGATATATAGACTCTATATGCTATAGGCTACTTCTATTCTTATTTATATTTGTGTTAAATGTCTTTTAAAATGTTTCTATGCTTTGGCAATGTAAAGATACTTTTTTTTACCATGCCAATAAAGCTACTTGAATCTAGAATCTAGACAGACTGACAGAATGAAAGACAGAATGCTTAAGATGAACACAGACAGAACGACTGATAGTCAGACAGGCAGAATGATAGATAGATAGATAGATAGATAGATAGATAGATAGATAGATTACTCACTCAAGAAAAATACTGTGTGTGGGGTGTGTGTGTGTGTGTGTGGTGTGTGTGTGTAGAGTGCCAGAGTCATTACTCACTCAAGAAAATTACCATGTGTTAGCCTATATGGCTGAGGGTCTGGACAAGAGGTTGCAGGTTCAAACTCTGCAAGAGGTTTTCTGTGAACCATCACCAGAGTGCCAGAGGGACAGTCTCTTTAATAGAGAGTGTCAGTTAACATTTCTATTATTATCATAAATGTTGAAAACGTCGTGCTGCTTAACATTTTATTGGAAACTGTGATACTTTTTTCAGGATTCATGATGAATAGATATTTGTAACATTAGAAATGTATATACTGTCACTTTTGATTAATGTAATGCATCCTTGCCAATAAAAGTATTATTTTCTTTAAATTAATGAAATATTTATAATGCAATATTTACATTATCAATTAATGTAGATAATCTTATGACACTTCAGGCTATATACAGTAACTTTTTAAAACAACTGCATAACAGTACAGTATTTCTGTAGTTGTAATGCATTTATTCCTCTCTGTCCAGCATTAAACAGTCTTTGTAAATGCACCATTTCATGTAATAAAACCACTTCAGATGCAGCTTCTGGTCTGCCTTTAGAGATGACAACAGAATTTGAACAATATAATAAGCTTTCATGGTTTAATCCTCTGCGCTGTTAATACAACTCGTCCGGTAGGCGGCAGCAATGGACTGAATTGCTAGTTTCAGGATTTCACATTCACAGCATCTACACGAGATCCGCAAATATCTGATTATAAGAGAGAAAATAAATAATGTAACATGAACATTTACAGAGGACCGTGTGTCGGATCGACACGGTTTGGTCACGGATAAAGGGTTAATGAAAACTGTTCTCTTGCTGGAACAAACATCCGAAAGGCGACCTCTTGTTCACGGAAGTAGGCATGTTGTTGTTTTCATCATTAGTTTCTGTTATGACATTTTATAAATCTTACTTGACTTATGCCTTCGACTTAGCTCATAACTTAAAGGAAGGCCATCGAGATTGTAAGTTAGATTGCGGATGATTGTTTTACTGATTGTTTGCGAGCTGCAGTATCAAAGCAGCTCCTTGTGCACTATGCAGCATTTCCAAACTTTAAACTATTAGACAAACACAAAACATATCTGCACGCAGCAATGTGGATCATAATCATAGTACACAATGTTGAATGTGACTGCACCTATTGTTGTCTGAATTTGTAATTTTTTTGGTGAAGGTCTGATGAACGTTTGTAGTTAGAAAAGGAGGTTTTTCATAATGTTTAAAAGGGTGGATAATCTAGTCAGACTGAAAGCAAGGAATACATTTGATCAGGAAAATATTTTTCTAGACTGCATAGTTCAAAAGTTATCATCAGACATACAGTATAAATACAACTTTGAGCTGATCACACTTAAACAATAAAAACCCCCAAATTACAAAAGATCATAATCATAGTGCAACGATTCTTACACAATACACACCGCCAATGGTCAAACCTGCAATATGTCACATACAGACTCCCACGTCAATCATTAAACTCCTCAGATTAGGGGATCTTCAGTAGCACCCTCTTCATAACTCATTTAAGATAACAACAAAGTAAAATAATAGAAAAAAAGAAAAACATTGGCTATGGTAGATCTGCTGCAATCGAAATGTCAGTGGCACACACTGCTCCCTGTTTCAGTGCAGTAGAGTATGTTACAGTCCGTCCCTCGACACTGTTCTCTTAAAGCAGTTGTTAGCCGGAGGACACTCCAAAGATCTCTGCAAAGTTGACCATTAACCCTGCCGTTGATTACAGCTCTTTCTCCTGACCTCACAAGCTTCTCATCATGTTTCACAGATCCACACGTTTGAGTTCATAGCCCTTGGATGCTCCTGGTAACTCCTGTGTCGAGCTGAAGAAGACCTTTACGTTTCCTCCCTTATCGTTAAGTCGTGCCAGCCATGGCGAAGAGAGGATATGGCTACTACCGAGCTACTATATTCCTGGCCATGTTTGTGGGCTACACGCTGTATTACTTTAACAGGAAGACCTTTTCTTTTGTGATGCCCTCTGTAATGCAGGAGATCACGCTGGATAAGGATGATCTAGGTGAGCATGTGCAACGAGGAGCCTGTACTTTGTCTTTCCTCTGTCGTGTGTCCACACATGCATTTATTTGAATTACAGTAAATGGAGATGATACAGACAGACAGAGAAGGCACTAAAGCATTGTGTAATTCTCTCTATGCAGTGCCTTTTCTATCCACTTTTGAATTATATATATATATATATATATATATATATATATATATATATATATATATATATATATATATGTAATATGTATATATATATATATATATATATATATAGTATTATATATATATATATATGTATATATATATATGTATATGTATATATATATATATATGTATATATATATATATATATGTATATATATATATATATATATCTGAATATGCACCAGCAGTCAATGATAATGCATCATTGAACAGTGTTTTTAACCCACTGTAAGCACTTTCCCTGTTAGACTAGACATATTTGAGCTGGTCATCTTTTTTTCTTGTGAAATTTTTGTCATAAACAGATAAAATGAATGCATAAATATTATAAAATTATATTATAAGTTGTATAAAAATCTGTTTAATTTTGTTAATGTTGGTAAATCTGTTAAATAAATTACTTTTTTAACACCTAAAGAAATGCTCCTTTGTCCTATCTTTGCAAACCCATATGTTTTTGAGAGGTTCTGAATGGGAATCACTCTCTGCTGAAGTCTAATCAATGTTTATTTCCTCTTTGTGCCCTGCAGGTCTTATCACTAGCAGTCAATCACTGGCCTATGCCATTAGCAAGTTCATAAGCGGTGTGCTGTCCGATCAGATGAGCGCACGATGGCTTTTCTCTGTTGGGCTGTTTATGGTTGGTGGCATCAATGTGGTTTTCGCTCAGTCCTCGTCGGTGGCGGTGTTCTCAGGCCTGTGGTTTCTGAATGGACTGAGTCAAGGTCTAGGATGGCCACCATGTGCAAAACTACTACGCAAGGTATGGATCTGATCCTGTAATCCATGGACTTGCATTGTACATACAAATATATATACACTCTTAAAAACAAATGTTCTTTATTGGCATCTTTGGCTCCATTAAGGACCTTTAACATTGATGGCACCATTGCACACTTTATAGTGGAATTTTCAGCATCATTACTTCAGTCATCAGTGTCACTTGATCCTTCAGAAATCATTCAAATATGCTGATTTGGCACTCAAGTAACATTGTTTGAAAACAATTATAATGTCTTATATATTGTGGAAACCATGATACATTTCTTTCAGGAATCTTTGATAAATTGAAAGTTCAAAAGAACAGCATTTTTTTTAAATAAATATACTGTAAACATAAAAAATAAATATAAATATAACTTAAAAATTAAATAAATACAAACGTATGTATGTACTAACGCCAAACTTTGAATGGTATTGTATATGCATACATTTCAGGTGCATTTCTAGAGTACATATAAAATTAACTGAATCATTTGTTTAAATAGTGGTTTGAGCCATCTCAGTTTGGGACCTGGTGGTCATTGATGTCCTGTAGTATGAATCTGGCTGGCGGTCTCGGGCCCATAATTGCCACACTGATGGCCCAAAGCTACAGCTGGAGGTTCACACTGTCCATCTCCGGCCTGACTTGTGTGGTCATGTCCATCTTCTGTCTGCTCTTAATCCGAAATGAGCCCAGTGAAGTTGGCCTGCCAAATATTGAAGCTGGTGCAAACAAAGTAAAAGGAGGTACAAAAGACTTCAAAAGACATATGCACATGTATTTTATGAGTATAACCAATTCCACTGAATAACCTGCTTCAATAGGAAGAACATCACATTAAGGAATTAAAACTGTCAGTGAATGTGGTTTCATGTTATCTTCATTTTCCATACTTAGATCCCATTGCACTTCTCGTAAAGAGTAGGGGTGCATCCCCGGTGTCCTGGCCAAATTCCCTCCACTGGCTCTTGTCAAAGCCTCCTAATAATCCCCATCCACTGAATTGGCTCTATCTCTCTCTTTCTCCTCTCCACCTGTAGCTGGTGTGTGGTGAGCGCACTGGTGCCATTGTATGTGGCTGCTGTAGCATCATCCAGGTGGATGCTGCACACTGCTGGTGGTTGAAGAGAGACAATCATATGATTGTAAAGTGCTTTGGGTGTACAGCAATACACAATAAAGCGCTAAATGCCTCATTCATTCATTGATTCATTAGTTGTTTACTATGGCTAGTTTTGCTTATATAAGATCATTGCTGTTCTACGACGTTATGAAAGTCTGCATTAGATAAAAGGTTTCACCTGGAAGTTCTTTAATGAACTATTGGACCAAAACAGAGTACAAAGGGGTGTGTTTGACTGGGTCTTTGTGTTAATTCATGTTCTTTCTGTCAAAGGTCACTAATGTTGAACTATTGTACTTTTCCATCTGTCCTCTAAGAACAGTTGTACATTTGATCCATCTGGTATCTACCCCCAAATTTCAGGCACCAGCAAAAATGAAAGCACCTTCAAAGAGTTCGTCTTTTCTCCATATCTTTGGGTTTTGTCATTGGGATACCTGGTGGTGTTTGGGGCGAAGAATGCTTACACTGACTGGGGGCAACTTTTCCTCATCCAGGACAAGGGCCAGTCGGCACTAACGGGTACTGTGTGTTGTCTAATGTATTTAGTTTTTAAGTTTTCAGTATCCACATTATTTTTAATGCAGCAGGTGCAGCCATTTTTAACTTGAATGTGCAAGGCTTCCATTGTCGTCTGGCAACTTTTTGTAGTGTGAGAACATTTTCAGTTCTGAATGTTACAGTGTGTTTTCATAATTTCATAATACAGTGAACTCTTAACTTGAAAGATCCAGCAACATTTCTCATGATATGTCCTATTTTAGAAATAGTCTGCTAAGTGTATGATGAGACATTTTAGGTTATGGAGTAAACTATTTATTGTTGTTGAATTTAACAGGAAGTTCCTTTATGAGTGCCATGGAGATTGGAGGACTCCTGGGTAGTTTAGCCGCAGGATTTCTGTCAGACAGAGCTGTGGCAAAGGTGAGTCTATACCACCAATATCCATTTATATTCAATTCTAATACAATGCATGATAAACCACCAGCCTCCTTGTTTAATTTGACTCAGTTGACTATGTTCCCATTTTTCCTCCACAGCAGCAATTTGACCCAACTAGGCCATTTTCCTCCACAGCAGCCATTACTCAGTGTCACGTGATCCTTAAGAAATCATTCTAATATGTTGATTTGCTCAAGAATGCATTTATTATTATCAGTGTTTAATATGTATGTGTCTTTGCTAAATAAACATATTAAAAATCATTATTATCGCTCTTTAATTTTCAGCATGGATTGCGTCTGTATGGTAACCCTCGCCATGGGCTCTTGCTCTCCATGATGGCTGGGATGTGTGTCTCCATGTACCTCTTCCGCACTACAGTCACAGCTCACAGCTCAAACGTAAGCTCAGTATCACTCACACAATGCAAATGAACAAAACTGACAGAAAATATTGATGATTCATCCTGCAATAGCAAATTATATCACTGGGTTTGACATTAAACTAAACCCTACTGGCTGTTTATTTTATTTTATTATTTTTAAACAGACGAACCTGCACAAAAGTTTTGCACAAACTTGCAATAGGTAATATGTCAATGCGGGAAAGAAAACTGTGTTTATGTGTTCTACAATGTACATGTTCTATTATAATTTACACACAGGTCTGGATTTTTTTGCTGGGTGCTGTCTTTGGCTTTTCCTCCTATGGACCGATTGCCTTGTTTGGAGTTCTGGCAAATGAAAGCGCTCCGTCGAACTACTGTGGGACCTCTAACGCCATCGTGGGTCTGATGGCAAACGGTGATCATCTTCTCAATAAACAGCAGTAGTGACATACTGAAACTGTACTAACCTACAGTATAATTTCATAAAGCTATATTTAGATTAGTTAAATGTCCATACTGGTGTTTTTGCTGAAAAATTAATTCTATAAGTTAGTTTTGACCTCTCAAATAAAATTTGCAGCAATATCACGATGTTAACCATTTGCCCATTTCAAAGAATGCTAATGTGGTTTTGTGTTTGTTTTGCTGGCAGTTGGTGGTTTCCTGTCAGGGTTGCCATTCGGCACCATTGCAAAGCACTATGACTGGAACACAGCATTCTGGGTAGCAGAAATAACCTGCACCATCACCACAGTTGGATACTTCCTGCTCCGGAATATCCGCACCAAGATGGGAAGTTTACCCAAGAAGGCCGACTAAACAAGATTATAATATTATTTTTAACGTTTTTTTAACTAGTTTTTACGGTACTGTATAAAGGACAAAAAAAAATAAAGTGTTCGACTTGTCTAGGATTTTACTGTTGTTTATGAAATCTAGATTAAATTAAGTGTGGATATCTATTCCTAAGATATTACACTATTTTACGCAATGTTTAAAAATAGGATACCATGTTATGTCACTTTCTGCACATCATGTTATTTATTCTGTTTATTTTAAAAACGGATGCCAGTATTTTACACTGTTCTGAATCTTCTCACCCAGCACTTACATTGCAGAATTTTATCATTTGGTTAAGGCATGTTAAAGCCATTTCTTCAGGGCTATTGACATTTTATCGCTATTAAGTCAATTAAAATAAATGCATTTCTTGTATTTTTGATCCATTTTAAAACTTTAACTGGTCCTACCTCTGTATCTGCAGTATTACAAATTCATAAATGTGTATGATGAAATATGACAACGTGTTAGATCACATGAATGTTTAATAGCACAGTTATGTAAATGAAAAATGTAAGACCAAACTTCAGAAACAGATCCAAGGTACAGTAGGCTTCTCATAATCTCCTGACAAAAGGCAAATGATATGGAAATTTCCTTACATTTAGAAAGACGTTAATAAACGTGTTTCAGTGACATGTATTGAGCATCATGAGCTGCTTCATCTTGTATAGATGTTCTGCACATTACAAACTCAAACTGTGTCCATGTACATTATTTACAAAGGTTATGTGAAATATGTTTCTCACTGTAAATTTGGGACTTAATTTCAAGAAAAATGTAAATTAACCAAACATAGTGGTCTTAAACTATGTTCAGAGGTTTGAGCTCGAGGAAAACTCTTAACAGTTGATGGAAATCCTTATCCCATTTTTCTGGACAAGTTCGATCGGTACAAGTCCAGTTCAAGACCCGGGTCCAAATGTCCCAGCTTTCTCTGCTATTTCCAGGGCACTCTTTAGATTTTGGTCAAATAGCTCACATCTGAAAGAAATGATGCATTTTTGTTACACACAACACCTTTGTGGCAAGCAACAAATTGGAAAGCATGCAAAGCTCATAACATAATGACTAGTGATAGTAAAAAAAAAAACTACACAAACCTGATGGGCATTTCTAAAGAGTAGAAAGGATTCTTCAGTGCGAAGTCTGAGTAGATCTCATAAATCTTTCTTAGGAGGGCATCAATACCAGACTGTCGAGGGTCTGCCAATACAATGAACTTTATACCTGCAAGAATAAGAACATCAAAATTACTCTGGTTTTGTTCCGCACAAAATTCTACAATCTAAGACTAAATTTAATTTGTTCTTACAATGAGAAAAAAAAAAAAAAGACCTGTGAGTGTTTGAAAGCAGTGCAGTTTAAACACATCTGTCTCCAGCATTTCAATACCAGAGCTGCCGACTTCAGGTGATAACTGTGATCCGATGGCAAACAGCCTTAGAAAACACAAGAAGATGCAGGTACAACAGTATTTTGTTTTCATGATCCTGATCCTATTATTAATATTATTATTCAAAATAGTCAAATAATTAGTAACATAAACATTAATTAAGAAATCAGCACTTTAACAAAACATAAAAACACAATAAAAAATATAACTCACAACAACCATTTTCAAAAATAAAATTGATCAAAAGTGACAGTGAAGACATTCATAATGTTACAAAAGATATTAATTTCATATAAAATATTCTGCAGCACAACTGTTTTCAACATTGATTTTTTTGATCAAATAAAAAGCAACCTTTATGCACATAAAAGACTTCATTCAAAAACCAATTAAAATAAAAAAATAAATTTCACACACAAATAAATAAAATCTTACCGACTTCAAACTTTTGTATGGCAGTGCAGATAATAAAATAAAGGTCACACACTAATATTTCGTTGTTATCTTTGATAACACTGGCTTTTTGTTGTGGCATTGCTTCGACAACATTGTTCTGTAGACCAGACGAGTGTTTCAATGACGAAAAAAAGTCATACAGGTTTGAAACAACATTAGCAACATTACAACAACGGGTTGAGCATGTTTAATGAAGTCTACTCACGAGTGAAACATTGAGGCCAACATGAGCTTCTCATTGGAGCTGAGGCGAGGTCGCCCGAATTTGATGGACACTGGATAGTTGGCAGGATCTTTCAGATACTCCAGTATGTCCTTCCCTTCCGCCGTGTATTTACCATTCACATCCACCCCGTTAATGGACAGGACCGCATGACCCACTGCACGCGACACAACACATGCCGTATAACTCACTATAAAACACGCTGGACTCCAGTGATGAGCCTATAACGTAACGTTAAATGTGTAATAATAATACATGGGATGGATTGCAGACACATACACACACACCTCTGATCCCGTCCCGCTGTCCGAATGACACAACCAACTTCTCATCGTAAATCTTTAACACTAAATCAAGCGGAAAGCTGAATGTTTTTTCAACTTCAGCTCGAGGTACATAATTATCGTACTGGTAGATGAGTCCGCCGGCCTTATTGACAACATACACACTGAAGATCGCCATCTTTCTTCCGGACTGTCAGCGGGGTAACGTTAGTCATGTGACTTTGTTGCGTCTGGGAAAATATAAAATAATAGTAATACAAATATGATTAAAAAACGCACACCATGTAGTGTCTACAAACTATATTTTTTATTATAACAATTAAGTAACTGTTGCGGTGTATTTTTGTGACCGAATAAGTTAATGTAGTGTTGATAGTGATGAAAACTTCATTTCCCATAATACCATACTCGCCGAGCGCACTGATTGGCTAAAGCCAAAGCCTTTGATAAAGCGCATATTCTGCGGCTTTAAGAATATTAATGGACAGGGCTTTGCACTATGTATGCTCAATAAAATTGATCGTTTTACGCTTTATGTTTCGTCCAATTCTCATTTATCATTATTACTGTGTAAATTATTATACTGAAGAACACGTGGTACCTGCTACTTTTCTCAACGCAATCAAAATGAACGAATCACAGTTGTTTCTGATTACTTAATAAGGATTTTTAAAATAATTTTGTGAACATCTAAATTTTTATTTCAGTTATCAATATATAAAATTATTATTTCTAAACGTTTTGATGTACGCATTTAAAAGACACGTAAAACAATATCTGTATGCGCCCATACAGTAATATTATTAGTTTATTTCCTGCCACTATCAAAGTAAAATATGTTTTAAAAATATTAATGCCCTTCTAGTAATCATACCTTCTAATTGATTGAAGCTATGTAAAGATTTAGAGTGGTCCTGTTTTGAACGAAAGACACACAAGGTTCCAAGCGTGGCCTAGAAAAAAGTTTTTATCTTAAAGGTCTGGGATAGAAATAAGACACATCTCTCATCCTCCTGACCCCTTGTTCGTAATGCTCCAAAATGTGTGACAGCTCAATGACCAGGTATTTTATGATTATAATTACTTTCCACAGGAAATAATAAGAATAAGAATAAGAATAAGAATAAGAATGAAATTCTTATTAGACTGCTTTATATCAGACTAATTTTCATTACACATGCATTCACACAAATGCATTGTAAACATAGGCTAGATTTACACAAACAGCCTTTTCTCTTTACTGTGCATCAGCTACGTTATGGATATTTGCCCTCTATATAGCATTACCAACACCAGGATTATTTAGGTCTTTATTATACCTTCTTCTGTTTTCAGTATTTGCTACAGCCTTGAATAGTGAATAAATTCAGTGAAACTCATTGTGTTTGCTGGTCGGGGGAAGTCAGGGGTCAGATACTGATGGATGCGGTCAGCTGTTGTCTTATCATTGCACATTTCTGCCTCCAACCACAGGATGTGCGCCATCCAGCATAAGCTTTGACGGAGTTTGTCATGCTACCCATCAGCATCCTTCTAAGAGATTGATAAATAAAATTAATTTAATTTGCATAGATGCATTAAATTGATCAAAATTGACAGTAAAGGCATTTATGTTACAAAAGATTTCTATTTCAAATCAATGCTTTTCTTTTGAACATTCTATTCATCAAACACTGTTTAGAGATGTATCACAGTCCACAAAAATAAGCAGCACAACTGTTTTCAACATTATTCAAGCAGCATATTAAAATGATTTCTGAAGGATCATGTGACACTGAAGACTGGAGGAATGATGCTGAAAATTCAGCTTTACATCACAGGAATGACTTACTGAGAGCACTGCCCATTCAAAAGTCACTGACACTGTAACATTGCTATACACTGCTATTCTATGTGGTTACCAGTGCTTTACTATAGTGTGTTTTCAGTGTTTGCAGGTGGTCCCTTACTGGCCCACATTAAAACAACACTACATTTTTTTTTACCTTCCATAAGGTGAAAAACAAAAGTCTGATAAGTCTACTTACAAAATATTCAGCACACATCTTCCCAGTGCACTTAGATCTATCATAACAGTGTGGAACTTTTATTCCATCTCTGTATTCTTAGTTTTGGGGGGTTGTTTTATAACCATTTTCATGAGGAGACATTCTGACTATGTAAACTATTGTAAGAGAGAGACAACACAAAGCTCAGAACATAACAAGCCTGCAGCCTCTGCTGCTGGCAGAGATGCATCTATTAATACTGCATTCTGTTTTAGTGTGACCTGCCTTTATAGAGAAACACTTGCTGTCCAACAGACAAGCAGATTCTCAGTGAGCGAAGCCACTAACTTTAGCTTCCTATCTGGAGCTCCTGTTTAGAAAGTGACTCACATGCATAAAAGCCAAACAAGTGCAGAAAACACTCTGTAATTCTCTCTTGGCAGTCATTTTTTCCTTCTTCCCGCTCGCTCTACCCCTCCCTCCCCCAAGCCCTAAGAAACAACACAACTAGCTACTGGTGTTTACGGGTCTCGCTCTTAAGTGATCAGTAAAGTCTTGCATTTGCATAACACGAGGTGTAGAGACCTCTGAAGGAAATGTGAGACCCTGAGAGGAAGTTTGGGTGGGTGGGGAGTCCGTACTGAGACTGATCCAGAATCAGATTTACGGAAGGCAGCTGTTGAGGGTTTGACAGACAGACGGATCGGAGCACTGCTGCGTAACACAAGCAGACTCGAGTCTGCAGAGTGTGTCAGATCCCACTAAAACAGCAAGGGTAAGTCACACTTAAGTTTAATTCGTATTCTTTTAGTCAAGTTTGATTTCTGACTTGGTTTTTAATATATTGTTTCTTATGCCTAATAACGTTATAATACCGGAAAATGTGGAATAACTGGAGATATAAATGAATGAAAAACTGATTATAATCACAGTATACCTTTTTTATAAACAATGTTCATTGTTGTTTGGTAAATTATATCATCTTTACTGAAGAATATCATCTAAATAAAGTATCAAAATGCCCACGTATCTGAAAAAAATACAACTTACTTTTGCACAGAACTGTTGTCAGATTATTAACATAAGACACTGAAATGAAGAAATAGTCACACTTCTGAGGCTCAGTCATACTGTATGTTTTGCACTCTGATCATTATTTCAGACACTTTGGCTGTTTTTCCTATTTAAAACGAAAGCACGGTCCTAAGACCTATTTTTAGAGGGCCGAGGCATTACGGCGTGCTGGAGTTATGCAGACGGCAAGATTAGACGGAGTGGGGAGAACTTCATACAGCTTGTTATGTTTGCCCACAGCCTCTCTCCACAAGCTCTTATCTGGGCTCCTCAGAGGACTGGTTTTCCCACCTCATAACTGTTTATCCTTCAGCAGAACTCCACAGAAACAGAGCAATATCACGCCAGCTCAGTCTTCCTGGGTCCTCTTGATATTTGATCAGGTCCAGCTTTGGCACCACGAGGATCTCGGAATCTCTGTTAAAAACAAAGTCAGACCCCAGTGGCTTGAAAGACAGTGTTCTGCTGTAATTTCTTCTCTTGGCAGCTTAGACGAGGCTGGATACAGTGAAAGAGCATCAGTAGGGTGTGTTAATGGAAAAAAGTCCTGAGGGACACCGAGAGAGAAAGAGAGAGGCTGTCTGTGAGCAACGTGTGGAATCAAGATGTTTACTTTCTTGTACAACTTTAATGAACTTTTGCAGCCATTGATATCATATAAAGGTGTACTGGCTGGTAATTATGTTTAAGCCCTTGTGCGTTTCTCATTTGGGAGTCACACTCATTGTCTTTGCGGTCTAAAGTGACCGGACACCTGAAATGTAACTTTTTTTTCTTCAGTGAAATCAATCTAATATATATATTTTTTTTAAATATTTTTTTCTTATATATTTTGAGAGAATTTTATGGTACTAATGAATATTTATGCAAGAATTATGATCAATTTTCCCATTGAAAATAATACAAAAAAATTTTTGTCTAATGTTTTAAAATTATTTTTCAATGAATGCAGTATTTCAGATTAAAATAGAGACTAAGCCTTTAAAATCCAATTTTTGAAGGCAGAATAGTACCTCCTGGTGAGAGCAAAAAAAGAAAAACCTGTAATTTCATGGTGTAGCCACTAGATTCCTGTATAGGACTCTGTAGAGAGGCCTGTGAATTCCCTAGTTGTTTTTTACATAATTGTTTACTTTTATTGGGTTGTGGATTTAAACGTATATTAAGGCATTCTCAAAGACTACTTTTTGACAAGGTTTATATTTTTTGTTGTTTAAAATGTTGATTTGAAGTGTAGGTTTTTTAAACATTTATTTTTTATTATTATTACTAGCCTGAACACAGAAAGTATTTTGTTACACAAAACATTACAATTCTATAAATATGTAACAAAAATGAGTGTGTGTCTGTGAGTGTGTGTAAGTAAGTATGTGTGAGTGGATGTAACTGTTTTACACTCTTGATGTTTTAGAGTATAACCCCTTTCCTTGCTGTCCACTTTTTTACTGCATTGTAGTTGAATTATTGATTTTATTTCACATAGTTGCAGTGTTACAGTCACACCAGTTCTTAGGTGTGTGTGTGTGTGTATACAAGTGTGTGAGTTGGTGTGTTGATTTTGCACTCTAAATGTTTTAGAGTTTCACCCCTTTATTTCTGTGCAATTTTGTCTGCATTGTGGGGGATTTGTAGATTGTACACACAAAAATTTTCAGTGTGTTCTATTTTTTCCTCATTTCCCATTCATTTCCTATGGTCGGTCATTTTTGACTGAAGACCATGAGTGTGACTATTTTTTTATTTTATTTTTTCACGATCACTTAGCTTTTTCGAATCATGTCCTCAATTTGTTTTTGTGTTCATATAACAAGTGCCATAAAAGTCAACAAGTTTCGTACCATTCTGGTGAAGCTATGATTTTTAAAAATTCTAAATGTAAAATGATCTGGTCAGAAATGACCGAAGACCGCACAAGGGTTAAAAGAAAGAATGGCAATTGGATCATGCAACTCCAAACCCAAGGAATGTTTGGAACAGTTTCCATGGAGACATGAAGGCTGTGTTTAAGTTTTTCCTTCATCTGACTGCGGGATGTTCACTCAGAACTTGATTCAAAGTGAATGCTGTGCTACATACAGCACTCTCTCTTGAAAAAAAAAAGGATCTCAAAGATCACTGTTTTGACAGAAAACAGCAAATATAATGAGATTTACATTTTATCAGGAACATGTTAGACTGGTTACCAGTATGTTGTTAAGTGGTTGGACATGTTTTAAATGGTTTTAAGCACATTGCTACTCTGCTGTTCAAACGTTTGGGGTCAGTAAGATTTTTTCCTTTTATTCAGCAAATATGCATTAACCTAATCAAAAGTGACAGTACAGACATTTATAATGTTACAGAGGATTACTATATCAAATAAATGTTTTTTTGGACTTTTTGTTCATCAAAGAATCCTGCAAAACCCATAAACAAGCTGCACAACTGTTTTTAACATTGATTATAATAAAAGTGTTTTTATTTTATTTATTTATCTTGAGCCGCAGATCAGCATATTACATAATATTTGAAGGATCGTATGAAACTGAAGACTGGAGTAATGATGCTGAAAATTCAGCTTTGACCTTATATTTTAGTTTTAAATTGTAATAATATTCTACAGTATTACTGTTTTTATAACACTTTTGATCAAATAAATGGGCATAAGAGATTTCTTACCAAAAATTTTAACAACCACAAACATCTGAATGGTTATGTATGTGGTTACAAGGGTGTTTTGGGCAATTTAGAATAAGAATTCTGCATACTAGCATTTACATTTACATTTAGGCCTACATTTAGTGAAAGTGAAAAAGTGAAAGTGACGTGACATACAGCCAAGTATGGTGACCCATACTCAGAATTCATGCTCTGCATTTAACCCATCCAAAGTGCACACACACAGCAGTGAACTCACACACTGTGAACACACACCATCAGAAACAACAAACAAAAAACAACAAAATAAAAAACCAAATAAAAAAAATAACAACAAAATAAATCAAAAGTTTTTTTTAACAAGTTTTTTTTACTAACTCAGTGCATGTAGCAAGATTTTTTTTTTCTTTTTTGCAGTAAGTAGCATGTAATAAATGCAATATGTAAGTGCTGTGACAAGTCATGTAGCAAGTATAGCTTTTTGTAGCAAGTAATATGTAGCAAGTTTTTTGTTGTTGTTGTTTTTACAATAAATAATAAAAATGAAATAAATACCTCAACCAAAAATCAAAATCAACCCACGTTCAAATCACCCTCATGTCGTTCCAAACCCGTAAGACCTTTTTTCATCTATGGAACACAAGTGAAGATATTTTTGATGAAATCCGAGAGCTTTCTGTCCTTGCATAGACAGCAATGGAACTACCATGTTCAAAGCCCACTAAGGACATTGTAAAATAGTCCATGTGACATCAGTGGTTCACCTTCCCAAATGAGCAAACCTTTTTTTTAATTGTCGCGATCGTGAGTTGATGAATTAATAATTTCTTTATGTACAAACTTAAAACAATCTTATACTATTGTCTTTATTTCGCATCAAACACAAGACAACTTTAAGCAAATAGTGTATAATTAGTATCTAAATTAATTCTAATTCTATTTTTATTATATAAAAATAAAACGTACTTCAAATAAAAAGCCTTGGACAAAATAGGCAAAAACAAACAAACAAACAAACTATGCATTGTTTTCCATCAAAAAGCACCAGAAGGAGTTTGACTTTCACATTAAACTGCTTCTGTTTCACACAAACGCATGCTCGGCTAGAACTGCCCTGAACTCATGCATCTTCAGATGCGGAGCTGTGCGGAAAGTTACAAAAAATGCTGTGCACACCGCCACGCGAAATGAGTTCGCATGCACTCAAAACGAACTTCCGACAACACCGCGAGGACATTATATTTTCTGCGCACACCCAAGCTCTTTTTGTCTTGTAAAAGACTACTCTTGCTGCTACATTCTGGATTAGTTGCAGAGGTTTGATAGTGTTGGCTGGAAGACCTGCCAAAGAGAGCATTGCATTAGTCCAGCCTGGACAGAACAAGAACTTGAACAAGGAGTTGTATAGCATGTTCCAATTGAAAGGGCCTGATCTTCCTAATGTTGTATATGTGGTCTGACCTGTAAGGTGTTATGATTGATGCACTTAGCTGGATGCAGAAATTTGATGAAGTGTAGGGTTGGCTGAAACCACAAGCAATTATGTCTTGGCAAAGTTGAGTTAAAGGTGATGGCTCTTCATGGAATCTACAGAAATGTCTGTTAGACATGCTGAGATGCGACCAGCTATCGTTGCATCATCAGGATGGAATGAGAGGTAGAGTTGAGTGTCATCAGCATAGCAGTGATGTGGAAAGTCATGTTTCAGAATGATAGAACCTATTGATGCCATGTAAATTGAGAAGAGAAGTGATCTAAGAACTGAGCCCTGAGGCACCCCAGTTGCTAGATATTGCAACTTGGACACCTCACCTCTCCAAGATACCTTGAAGGACCTATCTGAGAGGTAAGACTCAAACCACTGAAGTGCAGTTCCTGATATGCCATTTGCCATGAGGGTTGACAGGAGGAGCTGGTGGTTAACCCTGTCAAAAGCAGGGGACAGATCCAGCAAAATAAGTATTCAGAATTTGGAAGCCGCTCTAGCCAGTGTTAGGCCTTCAAAAACCAAGATCTGGGCAGTCTTGGTTGATTTTCCACAGGTTGCTGTCCAGGAGATTGTTTTGTGTGAGAAAGGCAGAGATAGCATACTCAAGCATACTTAGTATACTCAAAGGCCGTATGTACACCTGGTATTAATGTTTGTAAAGTGGTATTTTTTTATAGGGATTCCATTATATCTGTATCACACTAGCATATGTTTTCACTGTGTTTTATCTGCTTCGAGGTACAAATTATTTGATATTTATGTACATACCAGTTTTGTATATAATATTTGTTGTTCATAAACATTTGTAGTTTTTAGTTTGTGGATCTTTGACTCAGGTTGTAAAATTTCTTGTGTAGTTTTCATTAATTGTAGTTTTTAATGTATAGTTGACCAATAATCTTCATTCCCAGATGGTGCGTGAGCAATACCTCACCACCACAGATGAGTCTGGGTCCCTGGCTCCAGTCACTGAGTACTTCTACATGATTGGCATCTATGGCTGGAGGAAACGCTGCCTCTACCTGTTTGTTCTGCTTCTCCTCATCATTCTGGTGGTGAACTTTGCCCTCACGATCTGGATCCTGCGAGTTATGTGGTTCAATACGGTGAGAAAACTTCACTCAAAGGACCTCAGATCACATATGTAATTCATTTTTAATAGAAAAATGAATCCATATTTAGATTCTGCGCTTGGATAAGCTTCTTTATCTCAGTTTGCCACTCTGTTATGTCACATGAGGTAACACTGATGCTGAGAATGTGCTCTGTGTTGATGGATGTTGCAGGAAGGCATGGGATACCTGCAGGTCAATGCAGATGGACTGAGACTGGAGGGAGAATCAGACTTTCTGTTCCCTCTCTATGCCCAGGAAATTGACTCCAGAGAGGTAAGAATTATTTAAAGCATACACTTAAACATGGATAAATAGATTGATTTAGTCACCCATAATGCTCATTCTTATCTTCATTACAGGATTCCTCTCTTCTTGTGCACTCCTCTGAAAATGTTACACTCAATGCTCGCAATGCTAATGGTGATGTAACAGGAAGTGTGTCTGTAGGTATGAAATATACAAAACATTTATTGGTAGATTTCATTTTGTGTTTAACCTTATACAAAGCCCACTGTGTCACATTTGATACGCAAATTTATAAGGCCTCTAAATGATCAACATGATTAAAACCTATTGTACACAATCTTATAGTACTGTACATGCCTTCTGTCATTCATACTTAAAGTAAAAGGCTTTTTAGTAAGTAAACATAATAAGGATACATTTTATATTGTTAATAATTATGAAAACATCATGGACTAAAGCAATTTAGGTTTACTTGATTAGTCATACTTTTTTAGAAAATGAGTATCAAATATGGCTTTTGAGGAACATTTATTTGTTCATCTCTCAATCAATCATCAATGTAATTCATCTCATTGTAATCAATGTTATATGTTTTGAGTAATCCTCACCTGTTCCCCATCATCATCCTCTGTGAATTTAAATCCTGAGTTTTCTTCTGTTCTTTGTCTCGTGTTAAAGTTATTTTTGTTGTGTTTGGTAGCGCTTTTTCTTGTTATTAAAGGGATAGTTCACCCAAAAATTCAAGTTTGATGTTTATCTGCTTACCCCCAGGGCATCCAAGATATAGGTGACTTAGTTTTTTTTCAGTAGAACACAAATTATGTTTTTTAACTCCAGCCGTCTCTCAACTGTATAATGCATGGCACTGGTAACAAAATCTATGAGAGTAAAAAAAAACATGCACAGACAAATCCAAATTAAACCTGCGGCTCGTGACGATACATTGATGTGACACAAAGATTGGTCTGTGCAAGAAACTGAACAGTATTTATATCGTTTTTTACCTCTGATTACTGATTACTGTTACAACTCTTGTGAACAAGCATTCACAGCAGAAGGCATGTGAGGCATCATCTTCTTCTTCTTCTTGCTTTATGGCAGACTGCAGACATATAAGTGCATTACCGCCACCTATCTCTCAAATGGACCATTGACACTCCTAATTGAGATTGTAGATAGAGTGTCAATGGTCCATTTGAATTGCATGTTTTTACTCAGGGCCTCTGAATAAGACTGAGTTATAATTTTCTTTTCAAATATGAGCTCTATATTCTCACTACGTCACAATATAAGCAATAAAAGCCTGAAGTATCAAATATGATACTCAACAAATAAACACATATTCCAACCCTTTTTTTTTTTGTCTAAACGTTCAGTAAATGGTTGCAGTAATAATATGTCAGGCTTTACAGGGTTAATCAAATGGGTCACACAGAAAATGCATGAGCTAAGAGCCCAGCGGCAACATAAAACAGAAAAACTGGATATAAAAGTAAAATATTCTGTTTAAATATTGATTAAAAACTTGTGTGATGTGTATATATATTCTCTTCTATTTATTTCTCTTCCTTAATAGGTCCCAGTCAGGCCGAGGGTTTTGGCCAACACTTCAATATTAGTTCAAACCATGATGAAAATTTATTTTATGCCGATGCAAATGGAGCCGTCGTGGGAAAAGGAAAGCTCCGTGTAACAGGTAAGCCTGAAACTAAACCTGTACAATGTGTATATAAAAAAAGTCATGATCTGTGATTATTAGTACTGCTATAATGTTATTGTTTACAATGTTGCACTTTATTGTGTTACTTCAAATATTAATTCAAAAAGAATTAAGAAAAAGGTGAAGAGCTTAATATTCTAGCATATGAAACAGTAAGAAAAAAGAAAGGTTGGCACACCAGAGCTCCAAAAATGCAACGTTTATTTCATGTCCTCACCACAAGTGACATTTAGTCTTCATCAGACAATGAACACATATACTAATGAGCCCTTAAATACTAGCAAAAATTACATCACATGATAAACCACATGTGACACACACACACAAAGACTCGGGAAACAAATTACATTGCTGAAATAAAAGTGAAAACATAAAATACCAAAAACAAATCACAACAATCTAACATACAGTACATACCTGATCAAGAACATACAAATGCCTTCAGCATCATTAATGCAAATAAGGATGAATATCAAACTCTTCATTAAGGCCATTAGGAGATAATGTGTTCAAACATGCTGTATGAAACAGTCCTATTAATTGGTTAAACTGGTTAAAACTAATAATAAACTATTAATTGGTTAAAACTGAGATTTTGTAAACAACATATCCAGCCTTAACAACACATACCGTGATGCACAACAGGTTTACACACTAGATTAAATATTAATACTTCATCTAAACTAGCCTAGAGCTTGTTCGATTTGTGATAATAATACAACAAAAAAATAAAATAAGAACAAATTGTTTTTTTTTAAATGATAATTCACCCCAAATTTAAAAGAAGAACTAATTCTATTTTACTTACAGAATGAAGCCTGTTTCAGAACTTTTGGATTATTTAGTATTATTAGCATTTTTTTAAAATTACAACTTAGCACATTTTGATGCCAATTCTTACATTGCAAAAAAGGCAATGATATATTATTTCATTTGTACATTGCTTATAGATGAATGCATTTGTTGCAATACCTTAAATTGATGCTGATTTTAATTGAAAAATAAATGTATTGCATTGTATGCTTTAATGCATACAAAATTTAATACAGTAAAGTACAATTCATGATACAGTAGCCTATAATAATATAACATTTTGGATAATCTGTGTTTTGGCAAATAAATGTGATTATTTGCTCTAAATCATGACAGTGGACATTACCCCCAATGCTGAACGATATGTCCACTTCCTTTATGAAATTGTAAGTGTTCTTGTGTTTGGACAGGTCCAGAAGGTGCTTTCTTTGAGCATTCTGTCAGGACTCCTCTGGTAAAAGCTGTACTTAACAAAGACCTAAGGTAATTATACAATAAATAATTATTAACTTATATATAATAATTTTAAATTCCAATACAGCACTTTAATTGGCGGCTTGTTAGGTAGTTCGTTCATTCATTTATTATGTTGCTTCATTTTTATCTCTGCATTTGTTGCTGCTGTGATATATATATATTATATATTATATATATATATATATATATATATATGTATATATATATATATATATATATATATATATATATGTTTTTTGTTTTCTCAAAAACAGTTTTGTTTTATAAGGTCAGCCCATTAAAAGTAATGGCAGTACTGATTATATTTCTTAAAACTTTTATAGAAGTTTCCAGCAGGGCATTAACCAGCTGTGATGTGTGATGAAGCGAGTTACTAAGACATCTGATTCTCAACACAGGCTTATTTGTTTTCTTTCTCAAAAATGTCTTTCACATATCAAAGTAATGCCCACAGTCATGCAGATTTCTCTGTTTCTGTGTATGAATCAAACTGTTGAATTTGAGAGGATCTCGTGGCCATCTTGTGTCCAAACAATGTATTACAAAGTGCAGTAACTAAGCATTCCCTGCCTTTCAACTTGAGTCTCCAACACGCTCTCTCAGCATGGACGCCCCAAAAGGCGTTCACGTCAAAGCTTTGGCTGGAAATGTTGACGTGACAGCACACTTTGATATTCAGCTACACTCAACTGCAGGACTGGTAAGTGCACCTGTCCGCAATTTTTAAGTTTTCCTAAAAACGATTTTTCATGAGCGTTTGTTTAGGTGCAGAGCTAAATTCACCAATCCCTGACCTGACATAACTCATATAATTTGATTTTGAAAGAATATAATGATTTGTGTTTTAACCAATCTTTAACCAATGTGTTTTAGTAATCTTTAAACCTAACTTAATTTATAAGCTTTCATTAAATACTTCATTGTTAGGGTTTCTGTTGTATATTTCAGTTGATTCTAGACGCTGAAAGCGTTCGTCTGCCGACATTACCTGTGGGAGGAACCAGAACTTCCGGTCACTCTCTGCGAATGAACAACATATATGAAGTGTGCGTTTGTCCCAGCGGTAAGTTCTTTATCTCCAGAGCTGGCGTCTCTTCGACCTGCAGCGAGCGCCAGGAGTGCTGAATGACCTTCTGCCCATAATACCCACACTAGAAACAAATCATGTTGTTACATTGTCTCAGTGGCAAGGAAAAATAATCATAATATGTATTAATGTTACTGAAGATTAGAGGGTACATTCATCTGTTTGGTTGGGGTTTTATCATGATAGGGAAGATGAAATATACAGTATATACAAGACACTCCCATGACAATTTGTAACTATTTTACTGTTTTTTTCCCCTTCTTTAAATATGTCTATAAAAAAACAACAACCAACAAAACCAACTATAAATAACTTAGCAATTACATGTAAACCACCATCAGTTCACTGCACTTTATACACTTTATATATATATGGAACAAAATTATTTTGTTTTTCCTTTTTTTTGTATACAAATTGTTCAAAATTAGGCTGGGCAATAAAGGCGCTGGTAAACAGCTCAAATCAAAATAAATATAAGGTGCAATAAATAAAAATAACCAAATTCTGTGTGTTACATATCAGCTAGTTGTTGTTTAAAGATGCACTCATAGAGAATTTTTCAAAGTCAAGTATATTAACGGATTTGTCAGAAGAACTACAAAACCCACAATCCTGAAACTGTGGCATTGAATTCGTTTGTGAAGCATTGTAATATAATCAAATCCAGTAATCTTGAATAACTTTGTTTTTGGTGAAAAACCTAATTAAGAAAATCTGTGCACAGACAAGAAACACCAAGACAATAAATCTACTGTCATTTTTGTTTATCAAATGGCAAATGTGTTAGTGGCAAAATAGCTGCTGTATTGCTAGTAACTGCATTCTGTTAAAAATCAGCGTAATGGATCTATAAAAACTGCTGTAAGATATAAATTGTTCTTGAATTTTGTACTTTATACACAAAGGTTTGATATCCCCACCCCCTCCCAGAACTGTTTTGCATATGATCTGTTTGAAAATGCTAAGATTGATTATTTTTGTATATACATTTTTTGGGGGGATCTTCACATTTACACATCTGTTGTATGCTATATATTGATTGATGTGTATTTTTTTTTATTATTATTATTTTTGTCTGTAAATGGGTAAACTATTTTGAAGTTTACATATTTGAAGTAAATAATTGCAGTAGTACTGAACTTTAAATTATGTTATAATTTAATCAAGCATGCATGAACAAGTGTAAATTTGTTTTTATACGTCCAGTGTTTAAATGTTCATGAGTTGACCTGGTCATTTCATTCAAACTAAAAAAAAAAAATTGTATTCAAATTGTACCGTTATTACCTGATACTGTGTCACTGAGATAATCATGTTATATAACTTCAATGTTATTAAACATAAATATGCACAAACCAAAACAAGTCCCATTATTAGTGTGTCTCAAACTTACAGAGCTGTAATATGACTTTATGAGATAATGAGACAAATGACAAAATATATTTGTCCAAACAATAGAGTAGCCAGTGTTTAATTTCAGTCTCTCACAGTTAAACAAAGGAAATGGATGAAAAACATAACTGACATTGAGCACCATATGAGCATCTATGTTCCTCTTACACAAATTTCGTAGAACTTCATGCAAATAATTCTTAGCAGTAGAGGACAAGAGGTGAATCATAGAAAATGCATATTTAATCAATGTGTTTCTGAGGAACTACGCGTGTTGAATGATTTATACACAGCAGTGTACTGACATGTCAACTCTCTAGAGAAAATGTCACTTTTTTTATTTTTTATTTTAAATGGTAAATTTTTTAAACCCACCAATATCCTTGTATGGGAAATAAAAAATGCTCTGTTTTGCCCCTAGTCACCAATGTATACATGTATAGTTCAGTTGTGATAAAGTTAAATTTCATTCTTGCATACTGTAATCTTGCAACATGACAGGTACAGTAATTGAACTGGTAAACACTTATGAACCTAATGTCATCTGGGTGTAATTTACAGTTATTTAAATATTTTTATTTTCACAGTTTAATGTTCAAGTTATGCACTGATATCAGTATTACATGTACAGTGAAAGGAGCATGTCAATTACTATATGGATTTGCCAGCTGATAAAACCTGGTATGCAGAATATAACCTGCCGTTTTTATTTTAGAATGAGCTACTGGCACATGACTGATATAGATTTCATTAAGAAACCATGAGCTGATTCGTCTGTCATTGCTGGATTGCACATGATTCATTCATTCAAATTCCAGCAATCACTCAAGTGCTACTTACATAAAAGTGCAGTGCAACTCATTCAAATAAATCACAATACAGTCAACTTAATGACTATGGCAGGAAAAATACCTTTCTACAAAAGATAAAAAGCAGCACTGGTATTCATTATGTACAAAGGAACAAATTTAATCAATAAATGTAGTTAAAATAATAAAAGGTATTGCTATGCTTTTGAACATTATGTACACTGCTGCATGTTAAATTGCATACACTTTTTCTTTAGGCTCAAAAGACCTTTCAGTGAAATGGAGCAAATATGTACGCAATAATAAGTATGTGTCACAGCATCAGAGGTGGCACTGTTAAAATAAAATGCCAGCTAGATACCTAATTTTACTTTAAAAAAAGTATTTAATAATTATTTACTGGTCTATATTGCACAGCCACCAAGTTGTTAACTGAATTGTTTAATTGTTAGTGTTTTGCATTGTCTAATGCTGACATTCAGATTTTTTGCTGGATAAATGTCTCAAGTTTGATGATTATCCGAGCTGTACATTCCATTACTCTCATTGCTACTTCTGAAGTGTATCTGTCATTGGGAATCTGAGGGAAAGGCAAAAGGTCAGGGTAGCGAGTTCTCAGGCTGTCCACACCATAACCCTCCAGGATGTGTACATCCTTGGCCAACCCTGTTAGCTGGGTGTTGTACTCCTCTACCTTCTGCGCAAGTGCTGTTGGCTTCACATCTTTGTCTGATTTTCCTCTCACTGCATAATCGGCAGCAATTAATGCAAGCTTTGTTGCCAGGTAGCATTTGAAACACACCCATTCATTGGCATTTTTATGAAGGTCATTTCTTGCAGCAGAAAAGTTGGCTCTTGCTTGCCTTAGCCACCGTCGTGCCTCCACAGGGTTCCCAACGGACTTGAATGATGGTGGTACAAAGAAGCGGTTTGAGTGCGATGTGCCTGCATAGCTACTAAATTGTTCTCGGAAATGCTGCTTTTCCGATTTATGGCTTGTTGCTTCTTGGTTCCATGATGTGTAAAATCGCTGAAATGAGAACTTCTCTGACTGGAATCGAGTGGAAGATGCAGAGAAAGGTCTCCTTGATCCTCTATCAGTGGTCTGCTCTGCCTGTGTTTGCTTCTCCATCCTGCTGATCTCATTTTGTAGGTGCTTAAAGACCTCGGTCGCGATATCAAGATTCTCTGCATTTTTGTCAGGGTGCCACTTCAAGTATAAGCGGCGGATAATCTTCTTGCGTTCAGTTTCAGAAAGTTTCCAAGCTTGTTCTACAACTGAGGTAACTTCTTTTAGAATTCCTGGTAATGCATTGAGTTTTATCTTTTTGGAGGATGCCTCTGTTGGAGGAGCCTTGTGATTTTCCTTTCCAGGAAATACTGGAGGGACCATTCTGGCACAAGGAGAACAACCCTCTGAGGGGCTTGTTGGAGTTGGTGTGCCATCTCGAATATGGGTGCTATCATCCTGTCTAGAAAATTTATACAGATCAAGAGAGCTCACGATTTTGTACTCACTGTACCCAATGTCAATTTGAAAGCACTTGCCGAGGACACTAGGACTTTCCTCTTCCTCTCGTTCTACTTCTTGAACGATGATAGCGTATGTGTAAATTGGATGGTAAGTGCCTAGTATATCACCTCCCTCTGACTCTACCAGGTAACCAACGTATTCTCCAGGGTAAAATATATTCATGGGGTCCATGAGCAGTAAATGATGAATCTCTGCAGGTATGGGTGTACCAGGAAGTGGAAGCTCTAGCTTTGAGGGCTCAGTTGTGTCATACTTGACACCAAGGTTGTCTAGCTTCTCTGTTATTCTGTAAATGTCATTGCAACCCAGCATAGCAATAAGATAGGAGGTGTCAGAAATCAGGTTGTCTGTCGCTGACTTGAGGGTCATTGCCAAAGCAAGAAGAAAATTAATGTCTTTGCTGTCAGAGTGCTGAATGTACAGATGGATAACAGCTGTTCCATACCTTTTAAGAAAGGCAAGAGTTTCACTACGGCTGTGGGGAATTGGGCTGCATCCTTTCACTCGCAATGTTGTCTGAAGTTTCTCAAAGCAAGACACCTTTAAGCCATCACACAGTGCTTTACATAACCGTATTGCTTTCTCCTCATTCACCATGTATGCATTGTCATTCTCGTGTTTCATGATCCGAATTAACCCAGTGATAAACTGCTCTGATGAAAGGAGCAATTGAAGTCGTCCCTGCAGGGAGCAAAGGGCACCAAATTGGCACATTTTTGGAGAGTTTTCATCAAGTCGTTCTTCCAAGATACTACTTAGAAGCCTGGGCCTCAGTTTCTGTGGAAGCAACATGATCAACTTTGTGTGAAAGGCATGGTCCTTACCTAGGTAACACTGACTCATGTCAACTAGCATCTGAACACCAACATTACCCTGAATTCGGCTCTTGTAGTGTGGTGCATCGTCAAAGACCAAAGTGTTTGATTTAGCCAATCGTCCATCATGACTTGGAAGGTAAAATGTCAAATCTCTGATATTCTCAAGGTCTTTACGGACCTGTACTGGGTCATTTTGGAGACTTTTGAATAGCCCAGAGACAGTTCTTTTCACTGTTCTCATTTCATTCGGGTCAAGCTGCTTGCCTTCTGAAATTCTATAAATTCGACAAAGAACTTCAACATATTGTTTTGTTGAAACAATGTCCTCAGTTCCCAACAGTTTGAACAGTTGGTGAAATGTACCCAGCTCAAGGGGAAGTTTGTACAAGTAGGGTTTGAAGTCAGATTCATTGTCCAAATTAATGACAACCTCCTCTGGTTTAAGGAGTTTCCAACCCTCTTCAACCATGACAAAGGCTACTCCTCGTAACTGACAGCGGAATTCATGTTTTTCTGCATTCAGAAATTCATAAATGCTCCTCAAGACCTTGTTTCGAGTTTTCACGGTGTCATCATCCAAGTTAGCAATGCTACATATGTTTTTGCAATTGCTAATTACCTTTTCCAATGGTGGGTCCACATTGACGTTTAACAGGCTCAAAATAAGATCAAGCTGCTCTTGGCTGGTAAGTGTGTTTCCTTCCTGGTCTTTTATGCTTGTTGGGGTGGCTCTCTCTGGTAGAATAGGACAAGATGTCCACAACAACTGCATGATATCAGTTTGTTTGAATTTTGGATTTACTTGAGACCCATTGAAGCGAATTAGAGGGATGGTGCCATTCATTTCTTGGTACTGAGCATGGAGGCGGACAAGCTCGGCTGGTGCACGCTCTGGGCAAATGAATGGTATCATAGAGAGCTCTTTAAGGAATGCCCCATCAAACAGATCTATTCTCTCACTGAAAATGTGATTTAGGAGAACATCAACAATGGTCTGAACGTTTTCCTTGGACCAGCTCTCTGTATGAGCTTTGATGCTGATCTCTTTCGCAAACTGTAGGACTTGCTGTTGTGATATAACATGTTTTAAACCAATATTGCGTAGGAATGTTATCCATGAGGGTAAATAGGATGTCCCACTTTTTGGCTTTGAGTCCTGCTCAATTTTTCTGAAGAAATCATTGGGAATGAAAGCTTTTTGTGGAAGCATTACTTCAAACACTTTAACTGTTTGATCAAAGAAGGCTTTGGCAGGTTTCAGTCTATTGGTGGAGTCATGAATGAAAGACAGACCTTCTAGTTTTTCAAGGAGCTCATCCTTAATGATGTTTGGCTCATCCATTGCCAATAACCTCTCCTTCAGATAGATGACATGTTGAATTTTGGCATCATGTGATAAAATGTCAAATTTTGGAAGTAAATGATTCAGGTAGACCCCAAGGTCATCAATTGGGGTGACCCCAAGAAAGCTGTAGAGTTCTTTCAACTGTGGACTGTCAGCGAGAAAGGTTGAGGATGTATTGTGTGCCCACTTTTCAATGTCGGCAGAGGGAATGCTTTTTGTTAGAACATAGCATGCTCCAAAGTTTGCAATGCAGATGTACCGGCCACTGACAGCTCTGTAACAGGGCAACAGTTTCAGACATTGTACATCAGACTGGGTCAGATTAGTCAAATTACAGTTGAAGTACAACAACAGTGCTTCAAAGTCTTTGTCAGACAAACTTGCTGTTTTGAAAGCTGATATCTGGATCATGTACTCAAGTGCCCGAATTATGCTGGAAGGACTGTCTATATTTGCTGTATGCTGAGACAATAGAGGCAAGATGGGACTCTCTTTGACACATATTTTATTCACAGCCAACTGAAAGCATCCTCCCTTCATCAGGGTGTGAAAGACTTTGTCATTTTGTCCATTTGGAAAGATTGCTGCAAAGATTAAGCTCAGGGGTAACAAAACGTCATGCTCTGGCACAACCAATTTGTTTCCTGACACCATAAATTTGATTCCTGGAAGAAGTGCCCAATCTTTCAAAATATCCAGAATGGTTTCAAATTTAGGCCTGATCTCTGTTTGGTCATCTTTGGTTGCAAGTTGTTCACTGATAAAATGCCATGCACTCTTAAGCCAAGATTCAGTAGGAAAGTTCTCCTTCCATTTTACAGAGTTTCTTGTTCTGCACTCTCTGGGAAGTACAGATCCCAGGAGATCTCCAAAACTGCTTATGTCAAAAGTCTTTGCCACACCTGCTTTTAGAAGAATGTTACCGTACCGAAGGTATAATGTGTGCATGAAAAGCTCCTTCCTTGATGGAACAAGCTCAAGATGAGCAGTCAGAAACTTTGGATGTCTGGAGTCAAACACTTGCAGAATGTTGTCCATTGTCAACAGAAGTGGCAGCCCCTCTATGTTAATGTCGTTTTCCTCCACATCTTTAAAGCAGTAGTCGACAAGTAGTTTTAGACCGTGGAAGAGCTTGAAATTGGACTGCTGCAGTCGACATGGTAGCTTTCCAACTTGGCAAGATGTGTCTGGAGACGAGAATGTCAGAAGGAAGTTGCGAACATCCTCAGGAGTCACATAGTTGACTGGAATCCCAGCATCTTCCAGACAAAAATATAGACTGGCTGTCTCATCACAGCTGTGGATTAGGTTGAATCCAACATCCAGGAGCATGGCCTTCATTCTGAAAACATTTTCTGCTACAGATTTTCTTGTGGTAATGTTATACTCTGTGTTTTTGAGATGCTGCAACTCATCCTGAAGTAAGTTGTCAAAGAAAGCCCGGCCTTTGGTTGAGGTGGAAGTGTTCACCCAGGATATGTATATTGCAGAGTGCATATCACTGTTATCAATGTGGGGTGCTCTAACAACAGGGAGTAGTCTTTTTAAATCTTCATGAATGCAAAGGTAGACTGCCTTTACCAAACAATACCAATCTGGTTGTATGTCCAGTCTGTTTACAGGGAAGATAGACAAAAATTTTCTCAAAATATCCCTGACAACATGGATTGGAGTTCCTTGAAATATTGTCATTGTGGGGTCAGGGCCTGGAAAAAGCCGACGTTTCAGTTGAATTAGCAGTTCTACACATGCAGGAGCAATTAGCATTTTCATTAGATTGTTGTTCCAGTCACTCCTGACACCAACTCCATTGTCATCCCTCCACAGATTTCTTCTGGCAGAGTCTAAAGCAAAATGGCCATTCACATGGAAAGGCAGGCCAGTCTCCAGAGAAAGAGGGAGAAAACAGAAGGCTCTATGTGTTTTTTTGTAGTTGTGGCTGGTACATGCAGCAACACCACCACGTGGAAAGAGTGTTATGTCTTCGTTTTTGTGAGCTGAAATGACACTTTTAGATACCTTTTCCATGTCAGAAAATCCAGATCTGTTACAGATCAGCCAGGTAGTAGAATTGCCATCTGTGTCTTCTATGTCCATTGTGTAGGTAATCTGTTGCACTGGAATTTGAGCCAGCTGTTTTTTCTTGGAAACACTGTCCAGAACTGACGCATGAAATTGCTTGCGTTTTAGTCTGTCACCATCTGTGATTTTTGCTGTCACAGAATATAGAGTTTTTAAATCCCCAGTTCCATTCTCAATTTCACATATAGAAATTTTCTCCATGTGATTTAAAAACATAAGTAGTTCTGCCCCATCCATTCGTATTTTGTCAAGGAAATTTTGAACCATTCGGTCTGAAGCAGGTGCTGAGCTGATCTCTGAGATTTTGGCCATTTCTGCATTTCGTATGGGAAATCTGAACATTGTGCTGCATTCCAGCTTGAAGTGATTTCCTAGATATAAGTTGAGTACATCAGAAAACTGTGATCTGAAGTCTGAATCCAAATCTCTAAACATTCTTCCTGGACTGACAGATGTTGCTCCAGGTGCATAACGGGCATGCGGATCAAAGATGCACAGAATGTCATTATTTGAGATAAAAGATGGGCAGTCAGTAATGTGATACACTGAGTTAAACCCAATGCCATATTGCCCAGTTTTTCCAGGGTTTGCCTCTTTGGTGCCCCTTCCAAGATTCTGAATCCCCCTAATATCATCCTCTGTAAAAGATTGATTGTTGTACACACAGAGTGATGGGCCTTGCATGGGAACCCATTTGTCATCAAAGATTCTGTCAGATGGGTGTGTCCTGGGATCAAAGACAAAGTATATTTCTGTGGCTTTTGCATCATCTGCATTCTGCAGGAGCTCTTTCAACATCTCCTTTTCTGATGGATAAGCATTGAGGATACTTTTTATTCTGCTGGTGAGCTTCTCCTTCTGCCCAAACTCACTTCCAAGGGTAGTGAAGCAAACATTGGAGGCATATCTTTCTAAGGCTTTATGACGTTTTGGAACCGTTCCCAATTTTACTGCCACCTCTC
Organism: Cyprinus carpio; assembly: GCF_018340385.1. NCBI lineage: Eukaryota > Metazoa > Chordata > Actinopteri > Cypriniformes > Cyprinidae > Cyprinus > Cyprinus carpio. Next base: position 9,549,662 of record NC_056586.1, read on the forward strand.
TTGGAATATCACCATGGCAGTATTTAACGGTTGTGTCCCTGACTTTAATCCAAGGACAGTCATTATAGCAAAGTGATTTTGATGGTTGTAGTGTGAAATTGCTGTCAGGAAGAAGTATCTCCCCATAGTTGCTTTGGCAGAATTCTTGATTTTTGTCTCGGATCAAGCTCCATATTCCCTCACTTATTATTCTACGAGACAGCTGAAAGTTTTCTTCAGTAAGAGGTTTTCTTCCACATTCAGTTTTTATCAGCTGTAAAACTGCTGCAAATATTTCAACAGTGAAGCTAGGTTGAACTCCCACATTTTCAAAAAGTTCCCGACAACTATTTCTGTACTTGTTGGGAAGCTGGTATAGGTATGGAGCAGCATCAAAGTTTAAGTGAAATGCTACTTTCGATGGTTCCACGTACGTGTTCTCAACTAGGATTGAAGAGAATGTTTTTAGTTCCTCCTTGATTTCCTCTTTCGCAGCATTGGACTGCAGCAATTCCTCGTGGAGATATTTGTAGCAAGCATTGGTTATGTTCTCTTGATACAGAGTTACACCATCAAAGGATTTTGAGAGCTCTTTCAGTTGGCTGATGACTAATGAAACAGTTGGCTTTTTTATCAATCCAAGAAAGTCTTTCACAGCCAGTGAGATAGGACCACATCCTTTAAAGGAAGGGGAATTTTCATTGAGAATGGGCTTCATTAAACACACAGTATCCTGATGGTCTGTTGTAAAAAGGTCTTTTGCCGAGAACATGGCAGATTGGGGGAAATTGTTTCCATGCCATGGAAGTGAAAATCCAGCTGGTTTTGTCAAGAATGGAAGGAATTTTATATTTTGTAATTTGGCAAGATACTGATTTGCTGCTGGATCTCTCATTTTTAGTTTTTCATCAATGAGACTGAGGATTATACTGCTCCTGTGGCACGCAAGAGTGTGGTCATTTTCATTTACAGCCAGTACAGACTCCGCCCGTTCAATCAAGTCTTCCCAAGACAGGTCATCTTTGACCATACCCAGCTGCACTAATTTCACCAAGCATACAGGATTGACATAGTCTCTTAAACTTCCTTCAGGGAACCTTCCATCTTCGCTGTTGTACAGTTTGGCTACTCTGCCCTCAGGATGTATTAGTCGAGATGGCAAAACAAGCTTCTGTGATGGTCCTGAACATGGAATACATGGGGTTTCCCTCAGTATGGATGCAAAATCCTCAAGTTTTTCATTGAGCACATAATACATCAGAGGATCACGTAGATCCTTATCAATGTCTTGGATATGGGGGAAGAACACATCTGAGAAAAACTCTGTCTCTGTCAGGGTGTTCTCCATCAATTTTCCTTTACAGCCAGCATCATCGAAGCCTTCCTGGACCCAGTCTGGCAGCTCAACAGCACAAAGATCCTGGGAACCACACTTTCTGAGGTATTTCAAGAATATCTTGAAGGCAGCAGACCCAATGTCTGGTCTGCAAAGCAAAGAGTCATCCAAAAAACGGACATTCTTGATTGACACCCAGGTTTTTCCATCGGAAAAGACTTTTGCATCATCATCACCTTTAGCTATTTCTTGATAAACCCCTTGACAGATCAGATTGAAATCATCATGGACAACTCCAGGGTCAGGCCAGGCTGCATAATAGCTGTAGTCCAATAATTCCCCACTTTCTGCAATTGACCTCAGCATGTTAAGTGCAGCCAAGTATGCTTGGACAATCACATGTCTCATAAAAATGGAATTCCATTGTCCTTTTGTGTCTGTCTTCCAGATCTCTTTGCGATTTGATGTGACAGCAAAGCAACCATTTATGTGCACAGGTAAGCCAGTTTTGATTCGAAGGGGTAAGTAGCAGAACACTTCCCCAATTGGTGTTGCATTTGTCTTTACGGTCCATTTTCTATTGTCTTCTTCAGAGAGCAGCACAGCTACACCTCCACATGGTACCAGACCAAGGCGTTTTCCACTATCACTCAAGGAGAACTTCAGAGCTTCTGTCACATCCATGCATGAGCAGATAAGCCAGTTTGTATTTTCTACTCCTTTCTGTGGCATGTCATCTGTAATTCTTTTACTTTGTGTGCCTTTAGCAGCCATCTCAAAGTAGGATGATGGATCCTCTTCAGAACCTCTGAACAGTGGGGACTGAAGATCGACAATACGTCTGAAGACATTGTGGAACTCCTCCACTACAATTCTGATGATGCAACCAGACTTAGGGACCTCAGCTGGCACTCTGTTGGTGGCTGCAACTTTTTTCATGATTTTGGCAGCAGATTTCAGAATACTTAGAGGGCCATAAGCAGCTTTGGAGGACCACACACTCTTGTTTATCGTGACCACATCCTGTGCAGCAGCAGGGTTTGGCTCCTCACATTTCAAATACTTCAAGACCATTGTTCCAACATGTTGTGTGAAGAGAATGAGCCGGTGACCACAGATGCTAAATTCATCCACAAGAGAGTAGATATCAGTGGTATTGTAGTAAATACTGCTGATTTCACTTACAGATGCCTCCTGCTCAGTTCTGAAAGGAAGTCTGAAGAGGGTCCCATCATAGTTGTAAGGGGACTCAAGTGACAGAGGAAGCTGACAGTTAAATACATTGATGAAAGGTTTGAACTGATTGGGAAACTTCCGTAGCCGTTTCTGCTGTTTGCTCCAGTTAATTTTGATGCCTGGATTTGACTTGTCTCTGATGTGTTTGCCAATGTGATTGATGTTGGGATCAAACATTATCATGAATTCTCTACTCATGATAATGGGTATGTCAGTTACATGATAAACAGAGTTGAACCCTAGGCCAAATTTGCCCACTTTGTCAGCTTCACATCTTTTCATGGATCCACCCAGCCTGGTTATATTAAGGAAGTCTGTATCAGAGAAAACAGAATTGTTGAAGGACCACACTGCTGGGCCATGACAAACAATCATGCCAGGGTCAAGCAGATTCTCTCGGATTTCAAGATTCTTTCGCATGTCAATCAGAAAACTACACTCAGTAGCATTTGCGTCGTCAGCATTCTGCAAAAGCTCTTTGAAGATATCTGCAACTGATGGATACTCCTCTAGAATGTTCCTTATTCTCACAGTTAGAGGCTCTCTTTGGCCTGACTGCTCAAACCCAAGGTTCTCTGGGTTTATCAATCTCGTGCTCAAACATGGAACTTTAAACCATTCAGCAGTTTTCATTGGAATGTCATCATGAACAAGGACGATGGGCTCTGAAACATCATCTAGTAAGTCATTCAGATCCTCTACTTTGATGTCACAGTAAGTGCATTCATGGATAGGTTTCAAAACCAGTTTGCTTGGATCTTTGTGGTACAGAATGGGGATGTGCATGTCAGCATCAACTGATATTTGGCTGCTGTATAACCACCGTAAAATATTTATCAGGAGTTGGACACTGCGTTTGCTTTCTTCTTTTGTCATCTCCTGCTCACTCCTTTGCCTGATTGTTTCGACAACTTCAAACACATGTCTAGGAACAACTTCTTCAATAGAGCCACAGAATTTAAAAAGCTTGGTGAATTTTGCAATGGTCTTTGGTAATGAGTACAAGTAAGGCTGGAGGTCCAAATCTGGTATGGGCTTTAAAACGGTGCATCCAGGGGAAGCAAAGGTTTTCCCCGTCCAAACCCAATCAAAGGGCAAAGATTTTACAGCTTCTCTTGCATCCTCCAAATGAGCTTGCATGAATTCATATATCTCAAACAAGATCTGCTGAAACATATACCAGTCCTCAGTAGTAAATGCTTGGGATGTGTACCAGTCATTTACTGCTTTCAAATGCTGGAGCACTTGATCCACCTGAGGTTCTAATGTCAATTTCAGAGCTTTTTTCATGCCAGCAGAGGTACGTTCCACCAGGGCAACTGAGGAACCAACAAGCACAGCATGAGAAATTTCACACATTTCAGAAAGAGAGGAAATATTACAGGAATCACCTCTCCAAGCAAGTGACTTTGGGTAATTCAATGGTCTGTCTTTGCAAACGGGCACCCATTTCAATTTCTGCAAGTTTGTCTGAACCTCAGAGGACTTCACCAACTTTGTCTGTTTGTTAAGGATAGTAAGAAGTGTTTTTGCCTTCATTGAAACGGGATTCCAATCTGGTTTGCTATTCCCTTGCAGCTCTTCAATTTTTCTGGCAACTTGGAGCACATCCTTTTCACTGAGTTGAACCTCATTTTTCAGCCCCAGTTGCCTCAGTGAATGAAGGGCATCAGAAGATGATGTATAGTCATCTGGTGGAAACCTAATCTTTTCTTCCATGAAGAAAAGGTTCTGCAAAATCTCTAACTCTGGATCAAAAAAGTCTGTTGCTGAATAAGGTTTTTCTGAAGAGGTATAAATGAACTTCAGTGATGAAAGCCAACTAATTACTGCCTTGTTTTCATTCTTCAGAAAAGATAAATGAGTAAGAGTCCAGAAGATGATTTTTGTGACTTCCTCTTTGGTGTAGAATCCTTTCTCAATGTCTTGAATTATCACCTTTAGACATTCAGTGCTTTTCACTTGTTCAATGTTCAACAGCTTTATTAGACGGATGGTTGCCTCGTCATTGCAGTCAACTACATTTATGGACAATTTCACATCTAATGGATGCTTGGCAGTATGATGTAATACTCTGGCTCCTTTCAACAATGTAAAAAGTGAAGGGTCTGTTTTTGACTTCTGTCCAACTTTGTCAAAGATGGGAAGTTCTTGAATTATGCGTCTCTCTTTTTCTGTAACATCAGTAAGACCAGCTAAGAAGCCTCTGAGGGCAATCTTCTGTTTGACCGAGAAAGATGAAACTTGGCTTGCTAATCTCTGTGATGTAGATCTTTCCATAATTTGCAGTAGTGTGCTTGGTGATGACTGGTGAATGTAATTTTTCAGGAGTGGATGGTGCAAGCAGGGATCAAGTTGCTTCAAGATAACACAGCCAAGTTTCTTCATAACTTCAAGTAAGTCTTCTGACAAAGGACCCTCCTCCTCATTTACAAGAACGATGGGTGATTGAGTTTTTAGGCGCAGTAGCTCTAGAGAATCTAAGGTGTCAGTCAGTGGCACATTTGGAATCAAAGGCAAATCTTCAAACATACTAAGATCATCTGCAAAGTTAATGTAGAGATGCCTCCAAATCATTTGGAGCCAAGATGCTGAGGGATGCTGCTTCTCTTGATCACCAGGGTACCACTGAACTGCAAAATCTCTAGAAGGCCAAACTGTGGTAAGGACTTCTTTAATTAGGTGTGCTGACCTCTCTGGGGTTAGCACTTGAACCTGAGTGCAAGGCCTCCCTGAAAGCACAAACAAACACAAAACATGATGTAAGCTGAACTTTGTTATAGATAAAATACAAGAATGTATACCTGCAGGAAAAATGATCTGTGAGCCCTTGGATTTACCTAGATCTGGTCATAAACTCCTAAAGTCACATAAATATACCAACACAGTCTGCTTAAACAAAGATGGCTAAACAATTTATGCAGAAATGCAGGTAAATTCAATGCTTCACAAATTTTTTTCCTGCAACTGTATATTCTATAAGACACTTGTAGCTTGAAACACTACAAATACACAATCATGGTTAAGGTCACAGATGATGAGAAAATTACTCATTTTTTTCTAGGATACTCATTTTTGTTATTTTAAAACATTTACAATCAATGCATAAAACAGAAAAACCTTTAAAACGGCTCAAGAGCTAGAAATACTTGAAAATATTCAAATTAGAAGTTTAAATAACTCATTCATAGCAATTTTCAGCTGTTCAGGTTGCACAAATATGCACAGAACAAATGGAAATGTGGCTTCAAGTAATAAAAAATTCTTGCTGTTTGCATGCATGTGCATTTGTGTGTCTTGTGTCACATTATTTCTTGGAATAAACGTATCAGTTTACTGCTTGTTTAGTTTTGTTTCTAAACTATTTGTTTTATTTCTTCACAAAAAAAATTGCATATATAAAATAAAGGAATTGGTCTATAACTTTCTAGGTTTGAAGTTATGAATAGTGGAGTGTAAACACATTAAAACCTTTATTGCAAGCATTTCACATTATTAAATGCATTAGTATGTTTTGTTTTGATACAGTATATGGTTAATGAGTTAAAATACACAGATGTTAGTGTGATCCAGGAAAGTTATGGCTACACCAGCTCTACAAGCACTAGACAACACATGGTGCACTTACCTGAACAACCCCAAAGGTACTGTTGAACTGGAATTTAAATGCAGAAATCAGGATAAAGGTGAAAAAAAAAAAAAAACATTTTAAGTAAAAAAAAATGATCTAATAAAAATTATGAAGCATTATGCATACATTACAATGCATTTTGTCGATACTACTAGTCTACTGTAACCGTACCGTATAAAGGTCAAGGTTTCACTCATATCTCTATTTGTTATGTGTGTGGCTATAATGAGGCAGACACTCTTTAACAAATTAATTAACATAGTCCTACATCAAAAATGCAATATGGAGTCGCACCTTCACATAGATGTGGGCGATTATGGCAAAAATATCATATTAAAAATATTTTCATGGCAGGATCATGATCCACGATCTTTCATCACATTCTTTTTCATGTTGGATTTTAAGACTATTTTGCACTGTCACTGAGCAGTACAGTTCAACTTCTAACTTCCCTATTTTAAAAATGTAGTCTTACAAGGGGAAAAAAATCATGACACAAATTAAATAAATGTAAAAATTAAACAATACACAGACTTCACTGTACAAATAAATAAATAAACACTGGTTCTTAACAAAGCTACTGTCGTTATTCAGTCAAGAGCAGTGAATAATTTTCTCCATGATCTCTCTTCAATGGTGGATCATGGTGACATATTAATTGTTCACAACCCAAATCGTGATATCACACACCCCTACCTTCAAATATTATACACAACAACATTCATGTAATAATAATTACTACATAAAGAAGGTGTAAATGCCTTTAAAATATTGTATTTAGTCATTTGGAAATAGTGAAAAGGAAACTGTGTACTATGAGTCAAGCTAAAATGAATGCCTGATGACAGAATTTATAGGTTCTGCTTATTTTATAGAAAGCACTTCATCTTTTTCACACTTGTGTTGTTCGCAGTAAAAAGTGGCCAAACACCTGAAATGTAACTTTTTTTTATTTTCAGTAAAATCAATGTAATATATTTTTGTTTTGTTGTAATACTATTGTTCCCTATTTTTTTTTTTATGACTTTTCAACTATGGCGGTATTTCATGTAAAAATACAGACAATGCCTTTAAAATAAAAATTTTGAAGGCAGATTAGTGCCATCTGGTGGGAGTAAAAAAAAAAAAAAAAAAAAGATCTGCAATTCCATGGTTTAGTCCAGGAGTGTCAAACTCAATTCCTGGAGGGCTGGAGCACTGCAGAGTTTAGATTCAACCCTAATTAAACGCACCTGATCCAACTTATCAAGTCCTTCAGGCTTATTTTAAAACTATCGGTGTATGGTGTTATTTTACTGACAAATGTCGAGAGCGCATTATTGTAGCGCGAAAGTATATGAATATATGCATGAGTGCAAATCTCACCGCTCTCGTGCTACAATAATGTGCTCTCGACATTTGTCAGTAAAATAACGCCATAAGCGGTGCGTTCCAAACGGGATATATCGCCCTCCAAAGGGCACTTCGGAGTGAAAACAATCATGGCCGCCATATTGAAGGGTCGATCCAAACCGAAGTGCTCAAAACTGGCCACTTCAAAGGGCCCTTCAGAATGAAGGATTTCGAAGGGGTACAATTGATGGACACTTTGGGCTCCCATGATCCTATGTGCAGATTCTTTGCATGATGACGGCGCCTCCATGTAGGCACGGTATGATGACGCAGAAGGGCACTTCAAGAAACAGTTGAACCCTTCGAAGCTCTCACTCCGGAGGGTAAACCCTTTGAAGGGATTAGGGCAAAGGGATGAGCCCTTCCGAATGGAACGCAGGGTAGGTTGTGTATGTGTGTTGTAGAAGGGTCGAAACAAAACTCTGTAGGGCTCCAGCCCTCCAAGATTTGAGTTTGACACCCGTTTTTGCCACTAGATTCCTATATAGCTCTATAGAAAAAAAGGTTTATAAATTCTCTACCTAAATCCTTTTTTTTTTATTTTTTTTTAAGTTGTGGTTTTGGATATATATTGCGACATTCTCAAAAACAACTTTTTGTAAAGGTTTATCTTTTTTTTTTTTTTTAAATGTTGGTTTGAAATCTCAGTTTTTGCTTTACTAATCAAACCTGAACACAAAGAAAGACAATTTGTTGCACATAACAAAAATGCAACAAAATGAATGCTTTATCAGTGATTAATCAGTCTAATTTCAACCTCATATTTAAGTCTTCTGGCTCAATTTTGCCATATTGTTAGCCACACCAGTTCATGTCTGTGTATAATATTGTGTTGCGTGGGTGTCTGTGAGCATGTGTAAGTGAGTGTGAGTTATTGATTTTATTTCACGCATTTGCAAAAACATGCTTTGTGTTACAGTCACACTAGTTCATATATGTATATATTTGTATATATATTTTAGAGTGTCACTCCTTTCATTGCTGTGCACATTTTTTCTGTATCGTGAATGATTTGTAGATTTTACACACACAAACTTCTCTGTATTTTCCATTCATTTCACATGGCGGTCATTTTTGACTGCAAACAACACAAGTGTGACAGTTTTTTTGGTCACAAAGTGACTGCCATAAAAGTAATTGAGTTTTGTACCATTCCAATTAAGTAGCGATTTGAAAAAAAAAAAAAAACCAGAGGGTTAAGCATGAAAAAGCATAACTCAAAAATCTGACAGCCATAATAGCAAGCATGAAACTCAAAAATGTTACTCCCTACAGCAGACTATGCATGAACAAGATTACTTTTCACTACAGAGGAATGGAACTGAGAGCAGATGCTCAATAAATCCTGAATAAGAGCATGTGAGTGGCATTATGAGCTGCAGGTGTCTACCTCTGCTTTTGGCTGCTTCTTTCAGGCTGGTCATGACATGAGGGGCAATGCTTTCCAAGACAAATCTTCCCTCCAGTCCTGGATAAAGGGACCTAGAGAAAAATCCAACTCATTATCATATGCTTTTAACATAGTGTATCCTGTTTTCAAGTTTTGGTCAGGGATAAACATCATTTAGAATTTAATCAAAAATGCATTTCAAGAATTTGAATTGAGGTACAGTAGCAATCAATGTAAAGTTGTCATGTAAATCTGAATGTAGTGATATAGTATAGTACAATATAATATATAAAAATTAAAATCAAACAGAACAGATCCTGAGGGAAAAACCATGAAGGGAAAAAATGGGCATAATTAGTGAAAATTTATTATTGGAGTACTGTTTTGTCTGAGTTGCAATTCTAGAAATTCTTAATCCTATCATTAAAATTAAAATTCTCCATCCTGTGGCATGTGGCCAATTCAATTAAATTCAAACTCAAGAACTAAAGGGAGTCAGTTCTTAAATTCCAAATTTTGCTTAACACGGTTTTGAGTTGATAGCATGTAGATAGCAGTGAATTAAAACTACGAATGAACATAAGTAATACCAAGAACACAAATACAAATGCATCCCCACACCTTGGATACTCCTCTGAGGCGATGTAGACAGCATCTTTGTCATTCACAGAAGAGGAGAACACAGTAAATGTCTCATCCTGCAAAGGTAGAAGCTCCAGTCCAATGAGGTCATTATAGCAAGCATCGCTAAGGATAAACTCTAGCAGAAGCAGCTTCTCATTAGAGGACCCTCTATGGCGACATTTCCTCAGAGTCTGGCGAACAAAAGAAGGGGTCACTCTCCTCAGGCTACCTGGCTTGGTGACAAACATTGTCAGTACTGCATCAATGTAGGTTGGCACCTGAGCCAACATCATCCCTGAGCTCTGGAGGTATTTAATAACAGTCTCTGTAGTGTCCATGCTGGGGTCCAAGTCTGAGAATATGGTTTCATCTACCTGAACCCAGCTCCAGTTGAGCGAGTAGATGACCGGCTGTTGAAGCAAGTCATTGAAAAGGGGCTCAAGAATGGGTTTCCAGTGAGGTCGGATTCTGTTTGGATCAGGCCAGGCTCCATAAATACCTCTCGGGGAAAGGGGAAAATCTTGGTCCTTCTTAGTTTGGATTCTCCTGATGGTCTCCATGATGAGTGTGAAGTAAGCCCTTGGAATGACTGTGACTATGAGAAGCTCGTTCCAAAGAGCCGCTGGGTCCCTCCACTGGTCCACCTCCCGCCATTTGATGCTCCTGCGGTTGTCCGTCAGACCAAAGAAACCACTGACGTGGACCGGCAATCCTGTCATACTTTCTTCTCCAAGGGGCAGTGGGAGGAAACAGAAAGCACGTCCTGAGAAACTAGAAGTTGCCCCCTTGTCCTCATCAATAAGCGTAAGTGGCAAGGCAATACCAATAGTTGGGATGAACTTCAGATCATCAGCAAGAGAATCCAGTTCACCGCACATGCCTCGTCCTCCTACGCCATTACACACCAACCAGGTGGTCTTTTGAGTCTCTTTGGCAGTTTCATCCTGCACATCAATGGATAGTTGGTAGGTGGCACAGGTGACTGAACTGCTCAGCACGCCATTACTGTAGCTATCTAAAGCCTGTCCCAGGGTCTTCAGAGAGTTGGGCCACTCCATCTTATCTTCTTGGCTGTCGCTTGCTGTGACCTGGAAAAGCATTCGCTCTGTTCCATCAGATTCCCGTACATGCAGAGAGACCTTCTGCACACTTTTTAGAAAGAGCAACACAGTGTCTGCGTCAACTTTGAATGATTCAAAGAGCTCCAGAACTTTTTCTTTATTGTAAATGTTGTGACTTAATTGTGAGGGTATCATTCGGAGTGGAAAACGAAAGAGTGTTCCTGGAAAGTTGCCATCCTTAATGGTTTTCTCTGAGCTACCGAGCAGGCCAAAATAAGGGGCAAATTGATCATTAAGCTCGGTTATTTCCTTTATATCAGACCTCAAATTCCAGCACTGGCCAGACTCATGTACTCCAAACAACATCTGATGAGGGTCCAGCATTGCAATTTGATCCCCACTGAATATACTAGGAACATCTACAAAAAGATGGAACATTTTTTAGAATAGTAAAACTTTTTTTTGTTTTGTTTAGTTTTTTGGTCCAAAATTACTAATATTAGCATATGCACATAAACCATTGTATATAAATATATAAGGGTATACACAATTATTGACACATAACATAAAGGGTGACCATACTTTGCATCAGTTCCTCTATTGTTTCCACCCTGCTCAACTGTATATTCACAAATTACAAATAATAATTTAATAAGGGTTTTTTTTTTTTTTTTTTTGCAAATTATGTAAGCAGCTTTTAGGAACTGTTAATTTACAGACTATATGGAACACTGATATTTTAAAAAATTCATGTGTCACACCACAGGACCATTTAAATGATCTAGTGAGAGTAACGAAGTGATTGTAAATTCAAAAAAATTACACAACAACTAAATAAAAAATATACAAATTTGCTCTTGTATATTAATATAAATTCTAACCTAAATTCTTTATGTTGATAAAAGAAAGTATGTTGTGCATCAACTATGTTATACATCAACTAAATAACATACTCTTTTTTTTCACCTGTTATGTGGTAGACTGAGTTAAATCCAATACCAAATCTTCCCACTTTAAGAGGGTCCTCTCTTTTTCTACTCCGTGCAATCTCCTGGATACCATTCCAGTCTTCTGTGGTGAAGACAGCATCATTATAGACATACAATGCCGTTCCTGTAAAAAAACAAAAACAAAAAAAAACATGTCAATGTAACAGTGTATTTCAAGATTACTAACCTGTTTTAACTATTCATTGTTTTTTGCAAATTGGCAGAAATTATATTGAACATGTAAAGGGACAGCTGTAATCTTTTAGCATATTCGGATTACCCTGATACTGAGCCATATCATTTGACCACAGTGATTCCACTCCATACTCCGTCTCGTCATACATGAACTTGACCTCAGTGGCCCCAGCATCCTCTGCATTCTGAATCAGCTCCTGCATGACAAGCACAACATTCAGTCATTGACATAAATTCTCACATTGCTATATGGGTTATTTACAACAAAAATGCCTCAATATGTGTTCCCTCAATTACTGGGCATCTTCTTGTCATGTTTTACAAAGAGAAAAGATAATTGTCTGTTGCGCTTAAAAAAAAATTATAAACTTTTTAATTTAAATTAAATTTAATGAACCCATCAAGGGGAACTAGAGCAGATTTTCAGTGAATTACAGCTTCCACTCTTCTGGGAAAGCTTTAAATGTTGGGGAACAGCTGTGGGTATCTGGCTCACAGTGAATATTCAATTCATCCTAAAGGTCAGTGGGGTTTAACTGTGGGCTTTGTGCAGACCCCAGACTCAATAAACAATGATAAACTAGAATATTTAATGTTTATTAACAAAAACCACCATGACCAACACCTTATCTGGTTTAAGAAGCAGTCATTTATTTTACTTTTACATTTCACTTGAAAACCAAATCCTCCATCTGGAATCGTTTCCTTGTCATTTTTGCTGTGTGCACCTTCGCGTTTGCACTGAAGCACCTCTCTCACTCTCTTCAGATAAGTGAAATCTGACTTCTGCTGCGGCTCTGCAGCATGTGTTGTTTGGAGCAGAGCAGATGCTTTCAGTTTACAATTGTAGCATCTGTTGTCCAACTGAACTTAATGTTTACTTCTTTAAAAAAAGCAAAACAACAGTGGGGGCAGCACCATTTTGGGAAAGTAATGTATTCAGTATACGCCTGAACACCGGGTAATACTGGTAACCCCGACTACCGCAGCAGATAGATGGACACACACACAATAAGCATATACATACATGTTTTACATATCATATATTCTTACTTTTAGAATTTGTCCACCCTCTGGATATCTTCTCAAAATATCTTTCAAAAAATCAACCAATGGTGGTGTAGTCTGTCCGAACCTCCCTGCAAAAGAGCAAATACTGAGAAAATAATGTGGATACATGAACATCACTCCAATTTAAGGTCTTAAAAGGGATAGTTCACCCTTAAAAAAAAAAAAAAGTCATATTTTTATCCTTATATCATTTCAAACCTGGAAAATTCTGGAATCCTGTAATTTAAAAAAAAAAAGGGGGTCATGAAAGAAACAAACAAAAAAAAATGAATGAACTTTAAATTTAAATTAAATTTAATGAACCCATCAAGGGGAACTAGGGGAGATTTTCAGTTAATAACAGCTTCCACTCTTCTAGGAAAGCTTTAAATGTTGGGGAACAGTTGTGGCAATCTGCATCAGTGAGGTCAGGCACTGATGTTGGGATCTGGCTCACAGTGAACATTCAATTCATCTAAAGGTCAGTGGGGATTAACTGTGGGCTTTGTGCAGACCGGTGATGAAGTTCTTCCACACCAATAAACAATATCTTTATAGACTTAGCTTTTCAAACAGGTTAGATGTTATTTCTCTGCTAGTAATGAGTTTAGCTGAAGTAGCTAAACTTGCAAATTAGAAATCTCCACATACTTTCAGCCTTTTAGTGTATTTAAATGTTATCCTACCGATTTTCATGTAAGAGAATATCAGAAATAGAAGCACTAGTCATACTTTATTAGTAAAGGGGGCTTAAACTGTCTCACCTCCTCCTCTCAGGCCTCGTCCATGCAATGTCATGATTATTTCATGGCTCCCATGAGGCACCAAGCTTCCAACCTCAACCCCATCATGAACCTATACAAGAAGGAAAAGCAAATTGTGTGTAGTTATTGGTCACCATTTCACATCAATGTCTGGTCCCCTCATTCAGTGTAAACCTACCCTGTAAACCTTGTTTTGGCACTGGTTTCAACTGATTTGTAAAAATGTTTTAAGTCCAACCACTCTGAGAATTAAAATATCTGAGGTATCATTCATGTGAGTTATACACCAAAGTTTAATACTAATAGTTTATATAGCATTTTTTCTAAACTAAAGAGTATATTCAATAGGTGATATAGGCACACTTGATTGGCATACATCAACTTTTCAGTTCTTACAGATAAAGAAATGTGAATCATGAAGCCATGATGAAAAACATTAGAAATAAAATAAAATAAAAAAAGACTGGGAAATGGATTACTCCTTTCTCAAGTTTTTCACCTTCTATCCATTAACCTGCACTGTGCCATCCACGTGGCTTACCCATAATTCACTGAGATCTACCACCGTTTTTGGTTTATTAAGAGATAGATTTTTCAGGGCTGAGACTGCACCAGTTCAGACAGAGACTGCTGTCTTCAGCTATTCAAGATGGAATCAACTTCTGCTAACACATACTGATCAGCACTTCTGCTAAATCACACTGACCAAGTGCATGCAGGGACCAGATGAAAGGACTACCCAGCGAATCAGAGCCCTGGACTTCTAGGGTAAAATTATCTTTTTTTCTTTTTTGTTTTTAGGACATTTAGGCAGTTTTAATAGCGTCCTGCAATGGATCATGAAAGCACATGTTATATGTCAAAGACCCATATTTGTAAACAAGACAATATGATTTAATGTAAGAAATCAAATTGTTATAGCAATGAATAATTTAGTCAATATAGTCATACTAATCTAATAACTGACAAATCAGTTAACCTTTTTTTTTTTGTATAGAGCCCCACATATGACATGCCGGGAGGCAGGGGGGCACCTTTTTTTTACAAAAAAAATTCAAAGGCTTTATCAATGCCTAGAAGCACAGTGAAGTCTTTTATTAAGAAGTGGAGGGTATTTGGTATAACACAGACCCTCCCTGGATCAGGACGTCGCTCCAAACTGGATGAAAGAGCCAGGAGGAAACTGGTCAGACAGGTGACCAAGAGCCTACAGCAAGAGCCTACAGGAATTTATGACAAAGAGTGATCATTGTGTGCATATGACAACAATATCACAAATTCTCAACATATGTGGCTTGTATGGAAGGGTTGCAAGAAAGGCCACTCTTCAAGAAAGGCCACATGCAGTCACGACTTTGTCAAAACGCACCTTAAAGATTCTTAGGCAGGGGAGAGTAAAACTGAATTATTTGGCCTCAACACCAAACGATAACACCATGTCTGGTGGAAATCCAATAGAGCATGGAGGTGGTAATATCCAGTTATTGGGGTGTTCCCTTTCGTCTTGCTAGACGCATTTGGGAAAAAAGCCTTTTTTCTCCTGAACTGAAGCCTTTTTTCATTCACGCAGTGAAACTGCACAGCCATTGGTTCATGCAGTGCATTAAAAACGAAGGAACGACTACGCAGCGGAGCTGCACAAGCCTTTTGGCTACGAAGCCCGCCAAAGCCTGCCAAAGCCCGCCAGAATGGACGGGGCCTCTGGCTATTTAAGCAGCGTTCGCCACAGGATTCTCAGATTTCTTCTCCTTCAGTGATGACTCTACGCTCATCGCTGTTCCTGAAAGCCTGCTTGCCGTTGACATGCCGAGAGCCGTGGGAACGGAGCGCGGCTGGTGGAGTAATTGTCTCTTCGTGCCTCAGCATCGCAGCAGTTCTGGTCCTGTTCCCCTGCTGCCATCCAGTGATTCTGAAAGAGCTTATTCTAGCAGGTAAGCCCTAAATGAGCAAATTCTAGCAACGTTGTTACAAATGTCGCGCTGCGAGTGTGGCTCATGCAGGGAATCTTCCACAATGCAGAAGGGCAGTGAGTGCGTTACCTGTATGGGCAACCCCCACGCAGAGACTGCTCGCTCACGGAGCAGAATGCTCTCATTGAAAGCATGAGTCTCGCTCTTCTCCACTCATGGACCGGAGCCCCGCCCTCCCGTTTCTCGTTTTTCAGCGAGCCTCAGATACACAAACAACTAACCAATGCAACCAACAAACACCGCCTAAGCCCGAATCCGGAGGAGCCGTCACCGTCCACCGGGTGGCAGAGGAGTGTTGTGCCGTCCACCAAGGACTATCCAGTGCCGCCGCCAGGTACCGCGGAAGAGTTTACCCAGCTGGTGGGAGGCCGAGCAGCAGTGTGTCTGGGAACCGGAACAATAATTTTTTTTTTTCTCCTCTCTCCCCTCTCACGTCTCTGTCTCTCCTCATCCTTCTGTCTCCTTTTCTCTCGCCTCGTCTCTCTGTCCATACCCCCAGGTACCCGCAGCCGCCATGATCGGCTCCCATGGAGGGGGGAGGGGGGAGTAGAGCGCAGTCTCGGGAGTACCCCCTGGCCTGCAAGACCCGACTCGAGTACCACATAAGAGCTCCAGGGCCGAGAGCCGTGGGAACGGAGCGCGGCTGGTGGGGTAATTGAGAATGAGCGACACCTGCACCACTCACCGGTCTCGAGTCCCACGGAGGAGCTCCAGAAGGATAAGAGGAGGAGTAACGACAGTGAAGGTCGAGAGAGGACCAGGCCTGGATTTTATTTTGTGGTTTGGTTTTGTTTGTTCCATCCCAGACAACCTCGACGAGCTGTCCCCCCGACGCGCTATTTTGTGTTTATTTCATTATTAAAGTTTTTATTTAAATGTTCGCCAGTTCCCGCCTCCTTCTTCCCGACTTACAAACGTTGTTAGAGATACTATTAGAGATAAAATTGTAACCATGCAGACGTCAGCTACAGTATCGCATCAGATAGTGTGCTGTAGATCGCATGAGGAACAATTCCACTCATTACAATACAACTGTATAAACTTGTTAAATCATCTAAACCAACAACATATATGTTAGACCCTATTCCATCTAAGCTTCTTAAAGCGGTGCTTCCAGAAGTCATAGATCCTCTTCTGACTATTATTAATTCATCATTGTCATTAGGATATGTCCCCAAAACCTTCAAACTTGCTGTTATTAAGGCTCTCATCAATAAACCACAACTTGACCCCAAAGACCTAGTTAATTACAGACCGATCTCGAATCTCCCTTTTCTGTCCAAGATACTAGAAAAGGTAGCATCATCACAATTATATTCCTTCTGAAAGAAAAATGGTATCTATTAGGATTTCCAGTCAGGATTTAGACCGCCTCATAGTACTGAGACTGCTCTAATTACATATGTTACATATGACCTACTCTTATCATCTGATCGTGGTTGTATTTCTCTATTAGTGCTATTGGATCTTAGCGCTGCGTTCGACACTATTGACCACAACATTCTTTTGCATAGACTAGAAAACTTTGTTGGCATTAATGGAAGTGCATTAGCATGGTTCAAATCGTACTTATATGACCGCCATCAATTCGTAGCAGTGAATGAAGAGGTATCATATCGATCACAAGTGCAGTATGGAGTACCTCAAGGGCACATTACTAGGGCCGTTACTCTTCACACTTTGCATGTTACCCTTGGGAGATATCATCAGGAAACACAGTGTTAGCTTTCACTGTTATGCTGATGATACTCAGCTCTATATTTCTTTGTGGAACAGCGGAACTAGCGGAATTCATAGTCGATATAAAAAAACTGGATGATGAAAAATTTCTAACTGATAAATTCTGAAAAAAACAGAGGTGTTAATTATAGGAACTGAAAACTCTGCATGTAATAATTTAGAACACTGTCTAAGACTTGATGGCTGCTCTGTCAATTCTTCATCATCAGTTAGGAAACTAGATGTGCTATTTGATAGCAATCTTTCCTTAGAAAGCCACATTTCTAGCGTTTGTAAAACTGCATTTTTCCAACTCAAAAATATATCTAAATTACGACCTATGCTCTCAATGTCAAATGCAGAAATGTTAATCCATGCGTTTATGCCCTCAAGGTTAGATTATTGTAATGCTTTATTGGGTGGTTGTTCTGCACGCTTAATAAACAAACTCCAGCTGGTCCAAAATGCAGCAGCTAGAGTTCTTACTAGAACCAGGAAGTATGACCATATTAACCCGGTTCTGTCAACACTGCACTGGCTACCTATTAAACATTGTATAGATTTTAATATCTTACTTATTACTTATAAAGCCCTGAATAATTTAGCACCTCAGTATTTGAACAAGCTCTACATTATAGTCATCCATGTCGGCTGCTTTCTCAAAACTCAATTTGATAATACCTAGAATATCAAAACCAACTGCAGGTGGCAGATCCTTATCCTATTATGCACCCAAACTCTGGAATAACCTAACTAACATTGTTCAGGGGGGCAGACACAAACTGTACGTTTAAATCTAGATTAACCCTCTGAAGTCGATTAACGCGTATACGCGTTTTGGGGTATTTTCTCCTGATAACCCCGAAAAGAACTTAAATTACACTTTCAGTTTTGATCGTACAGATAAGTGCAATACATCAATCGAATCTGTAAAGGGTCTACTTTTTTTGTATACAGACATAATAACAAAACTTTGTGCACTTATAAAATAAAGATAACAAACAAGGAGTGCTGTCTGCAGCCTTTGTCTGCGCTGATCTTCAGTTACAAACGCGTCATTAAAATGAACTGTAACTCAGTGAATACTCAACGAAGAGACATGAGAGAGATATCTATAGAAAGCCTGACATGTCTACTTTTAAACTAAACAAGTGCTGCCGAAAACAAATATTCTGTGATAAAGTAATCCATATGAAAACAACGCGATGTCCGTTTTTCACGTCTCCCTTCATTATCTTCTAATGCGACCACGCCCCCGCGCCGAGCGCGCGCTTTTGAGATTCAAATGTTTCACTGAAGCGCGCGGCTTTTGAATACGCCCACACAACAGAAGACAACGCAGCGAGATTGTTCTTCAAGTTTTTTTTTATTTTACTGTTTGCTTAACGATGAGAGGAATAAGACATAATTCACCCCAAAAAGATGTGATGTGGTTGAGAATTTGAGATTTGGATTTCCTCAGAAAAAAGAATGAAGCACTTTATTTAGCAGAGATCATAAACATGAGTAAGTCTCTTTTTATTTATTTATATACTTGTACTAGTTTTCACATAACGTGTAAACATTTTACTAGTTAGACTTTTTCCAAATACTTTTTCCAAACTATAATTCCTGACTAAATGTATAATTAAGTGAAATATTATGAAGTTTCAATAACAATATACACTACTATACCATTCAAAAGCTTGATATAAATAATATAAATGTAACAAATAAATGTAACTGTAACAAATGTAACAATCATTGCTGTTCTTTCAATTTATCCCCCCTAAAAAACCTGAAAAAAATATTCTCAGCTCTTTTCAAGAATAATAATAATAATAATAATAATAATAATAATAATGATGATGATAATAATAACAATAAATGTTTTTTTGTATAAAATAAGATTGTTAAAAGGATTTCTGAAGGATTGTGTGACTGGAGTAATGATGCAAAAAATCAGTTTGAAAGTCAGCTTTGATTGTTCCTAATAAACTGTTTAAGCTGCACTCACAAGTGAATATTAAATTATGTTGTGGGATAATTAAATATATTCTAAATAAACTACAAACATAAAATTATATAGATTTATTTAGTCCTCACATTCTTTCTTGTAACTCATCCCTCTCAGTGACACAGCTGACTGAATGGCTCATTATGCAGCTCATTATGCAGGCCTTTGTCTTCTCAGGTGTGAATTCATGATAGTTGACGCCTACTCGCATATGACTTTTACCAACAAAAAGTGTCTTAGAAAATTTAAATCAATATATTGTTTTCTATAAGTGAGTAAACAAGATGATTTTCACATCATTTAGAAAAAAAAAAAAATCTAGGTTACAAGCTCCAGTTCTCAAAAGTCCCGGGAACCAATTTTCTGTATGGTGTTTTTATTGCCTTATTCAAGTGATTTAACATTTTTAGTTTTTCACTAACCACGCATAACATTTTTTTCTCAAAAACACAATCATGTACATACATGCTGCTCACATATTATTATAGCCTAGTTTGTGCTGATTACAGTGAGATTAGACTTTAGCCATTTAGATATTTATAATAAACTGAAAAAAGCACAAATGTCAGAGCATGACAAAACTTCTCCAGGCCCCAAAAATACCCTTAGACTCCAGAGGGTTAAAGACCCATCTCTTTAACCTGGCTTACACATAACACACTAACACATTTCTAACATTCAAATCCATTAAAGAATTTTTAGGCTGCATTAATTAGGTCAACCGGAACCTGGAACACTTCCCATAACACCCGATGTACTTGCTACATCGTTAGAAGAATGGCATCTACGCTCATATTAGTCTGTTTCTCTCTTATTCCCAGGTCACTGTAGCCACCAGATCCATTATGTATCCAGACCAGATTGTGGATCAGCACCTAGAGAGGACCTCTACAGCCCTGAAACAGCTAGATGAGCCACAGATACCCTGTAAAGACCTTGTCTCAGACGGCCACCGGGACAAGACTACAGGAACCAGTTGAATCCTCTACACAATGAGACTTTGCTGCAGCCTGGAACTGAACTGCTGGTTTCATCTGGCCAGAGGAGAACTGACCCCCTGACTGAGCCTGGTTTCACCCAAGGTTTTTTTCTCCATTCTGTCACAGATGGAGTTTTGGTTGCTTGCCACCGTCACCTCTCATTTCCAGTGATATCGTTGACTTGATTGGCCAGATACTATTTAAACTGAACTGAGATGGATGATGACATCACTGAATTAAATGCTGAACTGCTTTTAACTGAAAAATGAGTGCTTACTATTGTCATTTTGCATTATTGACACACTATTTTCCTAATTAATGCTGTACAGTTGCTTTGACACAATCTGTATTGTTAAAAGCACTATATAAATAAAGGTGACTTGACTTGACTTGACACAGGCTGGGGCCTGGCAGGCCATCCCTGTAGTGCCAAACTGGGTGTTGGGGACCGTAAAATGAGGTTATTCACTGCAATTCGCTCGAATCCCCGCAATTCAGCTGTGTGGTTCCCACCTCAATTTAAGGCAAAGACGCACACATCCTGCGCTCAAAGGTGATGAATTTGCTGGCAATAGGAGCCGTAGAAGCGGTTCCCCGAGCTCAGAGTGAGTCAGGCTTCCACAGCCACTACTTCCTTGTCCCCAAAAAGGATGATGGCCTCTGGTCCATCCTTGATCTCAGACACCTGAATCAAGCACTCATGAAAAGGTCATTCAGGATGATTACACTGAAACAGATCCTGGTGCAAATTCCCTCAAGAGACTGGTTATTTTCTCTGGACCAGAAGGATGCATACTTTCACATCCAGATAGCCAACATGTCACAGGCGATATTTGAGATTTGTGTTCAAGGTAGTGGCTTATCAATACATGGTCCTTCCCTTTGGGCTGTCTCAGGCCCCCCGCACTTTAATAAAGTGCATGGACTCAGCTTTCTCCCCTCTGAGACAGATAGGAATCTGCATTCTCAATTACCTAGATGACTGGCTCATATTGGCCCAGTCGGAGGCAGAATTAATATCACACAGGACCCTCTTCCTGAGCCACCTGGAGTGCCTGGGACTCAGGGTCAATTTTGCCAAGAGCACATATCCTTCCTGGGAACAATTTTGAACTCGGCTCAGATGAGATCTGTAGTCGCACCAGAACGGGCTCTGGCCATACATAGGCTGGCGACCTCCTTCGAGATCGGTTCCACTCACCCTCTCAAAGTGTTTCAGAGGATGCTGGGCCACATGGTGGCAGCATCGCCAGTGCTACAGTTGGGTCTGCTTCATATGCACCCCCTTCAGTGCTGGTTGAAACCACGGGTTCAATCCCACGCGTGGCAGGCTGCAGATCAGGGTGTAACAGCCCTGGCCCCCTGGAAGAACTCCCACTGGATGGAACAGGGCGTAGCCATGATACAAAAATTGCCAAGGAGGCCTCTCCTCGAAGCGTCTCTTCACTCTGGTAGAGTGCCTCCTGGAATGGGCTCAACTCAACCTGCACTCGCTGAGAGCAGCGCATATACCGGGCAATTTGAACCAAGGAGCGGACATGTTATCAAGGAGCAATGTGTGGATGCTCCATCCTCAGACAGTTCAGAGGATCCAAGAGATCTTCGGCGAGGCCGAGGTGGACCTCTTCGCCACGGAAGACAACTCTCACTGCCCAATTTATTTCTCAAAAACCAGGGATGCATTGGTCCACGACAGGCCCAACCTCCTCCTTTATGCTTTTCCCCCGATCGCTCTGATCCCACAGGTAATCAGGTGAGTAAGGGATCAAAAACATAAGGTTCTCCTGGTGGCCCCCCTTTGGATGAACCAGCTGTGGCTATTAGAGCTAACTCAGCTGTTGATAGTGACCCCTTGGCCTGTTCTGATGAGACAGGATCTCCTCTCTCAAGCAAACAGGACAATATGGCATCCTAGGCCTGACCTATAGGCCCTGCACCTCTGGCCGCTCGACGGGAGCCTTTGAGCCACCCAGAGCAAGTTTTAAACACAATTTCGGAGGCTAGAGCCCTGTCTACAAGACGCATCTACGCCTTGAAGTGGTCTTTTTTCTCAGCTTGGTGTCTAAACTGCAGTTAAGACCCTCATAAATCAGATTTGACAGAGGTATTGTCATTCTCCAAGAGCTGCTGGTTAAGGGACCCTCCCAATTCATGCTCAAAGTCTATGTGATGGCTATAGCAGCTTCTCATGCCCCTATTGAAGGCCAATCGATGGGCAAAAACAGCATGGTCAACCACTTCCTAAGGGGTGCCAGGAGGCTGAATCTCATCTCCCTACCGTCCCTTTATGGGATCTGCTCACTGTGCTTAGGGCCCTGAAGGGCCCCGCTTTTGAGCCACTACAGTCTGCCAACATTCGGTCGCTATCGCTGAAGACTGCTCTGCTTCTAGCACTGGCATCAGTAAAGTGAATAGGGGACCTGCAGGCACTCTCTATTAGCCCTGCCTGCCTGAAATTCGGGCCTAACGACACTAAAGTTGTCCTGAAACCAAGGCACGGTTACGTACCTAAGGTGCTCTCCACTCCATTCAGAGCACAGGTCATTACGCACTCTGCACTTCCTCCCTCTGAAGAGGACAAAGAGCTAGCTCTGCTCTGCCCCGTCAAAGCTCTGAGAATCTATACTGAATGTTCCACCCCCTATAGGCGGTCGGAACAACTCTTTGTCAGCTTTGGTATCCACACCAAAGGGCTTCCAGTCACAAAGCCAAGACTCTCTAGATGAACAGTAGACTCCATCTCGCTAGCATACTCTTCTTTGGGCCTTCAATGCCCCATTGGAGTACGGGCCCACTCGACTAGAGGCATCGCCTCGTCTTGGGCATGGTCCAGTGGTGTGTCCATTGCCGGCTGGGCCTCACCGTCCACATTCACAAGGTTTTATAACCTGGAAGTCCCAGGGTCTTTTCTACCTGAAGTGACATGCCCTGCTTAAACAGATCTGGCAGAGAGCCCTTGGCCATATCACGCTCAATCTATCTGGCATTAGTTCACCTGTTTGCTCTCGACCCCTGGGTGTTGAAGTTACAGGAGTACTCTGGAATGATTAACCAGGCCGGGTGTGACCTCAGGAAGCTCAACACGTCTTAGCCTTGGGTTGTTGTTAACTACTCTATGGGCAATGGTTGCTTATGGAAGTTTGATACCTTTAGTGGTTCCACTACATTAGGACGGTGTGATTGTACTGTGTTCTCATATGCATCTAGCAAGACGCATTACGACTGTAGTATCGAAAGGGAACATACTCGGTTACTAACTTAACCTTGGTTCCCTGAGATACGGGAACGAGTACTGCGTTGCTAGCCATGCTATGTAGCTGCACAACTCAGTCGTCGCTTCAGTCGAAGTAACCTGAGAATCCTGTGGCAAATGGCTGCTTATATAGCCAGATGCCCCTCCCATTCTGGCAGGCTTTGGCAGGCTTTAGCCGGTTTCATCGCCATAGGCTCCTGCAGCTCCACTGCCTAGCCATTGGTTCATTTTTAATACACTGCACGAACCAATGGCCGGGCAGTTTCACTGCGTGAATGAAAAAAGGCTTCAGTTCAGGAGAAAAAAGGCTTTTTCCCGTATGCGTCTGGCAAGACGAAGTACTCATTCCCGTATTCCAGGGAACCGAGCTTACGTTAGTAACAGAATACGTTTCTCTGCAGCAGGGACTGGAGCACTTGTCAGGATAGAAGGAAAATTGATGGGGCAAAATACCGTCAAATTCTTGTGGAAAATCTGCTGCTCTCTGCCAGAAAGTTATCAATGGGAAGAAGGTTTACCTTCCAACATTACAATGATCCAAAGCACAGCAAAACTGAGCACACAGTGGTTGAAGGAGAAAAAGGTGAATGTCCTTGCATTGCCCAGTCATAAATCCCATTGAAAATCTGTGGAATGACCTGAAAACTGCAGTCCACAAACACTCACCATCAAATTTAACTGAACTTGAGCAGTTCTGCAAAGAAGAGTGGGCAAATATTGCAAAGACTTTGCAAAGTTACAAAAAAAAAAAACAAAACACAAAAGACTAAAATCAAAAAAAAAATAAAACAACAAAAAACAAAAAAAAGACACAAATCCTCTATCCAATTCAGTGAATCTCCAATTCATTGAATCATTCCTGACATTTTTTCCTGACATGTTTTATATAAGTTGCACTGAGTCAATAAAATAACACTCACTCAGACAATACAGCTGGATAAAACAAAAACGGAGTCCGTCGTCATTTCAGTCGGCAAAGCAACAAAATGTGATTAATTTAAAGGGGGTGATTCTCTTCTATACCCAATGTATATATTGTGCACACAAAATATAAATTAGTTCCAAAAACATTGATTTGTTCCCTTATTTTAGTTGATTAGTGGTCAAATTGTACTAATTTGATTAAAACTAAATTTTAAAAAAAATTAGCGCATATGAAAGATGCTAAACTATTGGACTAATTGGTTAGCTTGCTATTCACAACCTCAATAAGCCCCAAGAAGCCATGGTTTACAGTTTTTATAACAGCTAAGGGTAGGGTGACCATATGCGCCGTTCATACGGGACACGTCCCGGCCAGGATTTTAATATTGCCTAAAACATCCAAAGCAGTTTGACCAATAACATGCAGGTATTATACATAATCGACCAATCGTGGGGCTGCGCATGAGAAGGTGAGAGCTACAGGGAACAATCAAAGCGATGCAAATATGCACACGTGTTCGTTCGTTTGTTTGACTTGAAGCATCACTGCTCAAAAGAAAGACAGCAAAGTAGATGCGAGAGCGATCCGAAAGCATAAGGAGCCATCTGCTCTGCTCTCTAGCTCTCATGAATGTCGCACAACGATGGCCGGGACGTGTCCCGTATGAACGGCGCATATGGTCACCCTAACTAAGGGGCATTGTTAGGCACGACGCAAAGCTGTTATATATTCACTGTAAACCACGGCTTCACTGGGCTTATTGCTTTTATAAAACGGTTATTCCATATACGTAGTAAGGTTTCACAGAATAAATCAGAGCAAATAAAGTGTTATGATATAAATAAAAACAGTATTCTTCCACCAAACAATGTAGTTCCTCAGAAACAGTTGCGGTTCCAACAATGTTGTTGCCGAGCAACACACAGAAGTAAACAAAGGTGTACGTTTTTAGTGTAATTTACAACAGCTTCAAAAGTGGCTCAACCAATCAGAATCAAGGACCGGAACTATCTGTTTTATAATTGAAGAAATTCACTGATATACTTTGAAGGTTAAAACATTAAACATTAAATGATATTGTAGTATTGTAAAGAAGTTCTGTCAGTCAATGGAATCACTTTCGGGGTAAAACTTGGATCAGGCACTGGACAAAAACTGTTGTTTTCAGTGTTGACTGGATTCTAACCTAAATGCCACTGATTGGACATTGTGATTAAGAAATGTCTGTGATTTATGGCTTGTGTTTGTGGCTACATTAAGCACTCAAACACAAACAATGGATTGCACTGGACCATTTGCCAAATCTGATTTGCCAGTACACTGTTATTACAGCTTCAACTGGGAGTGCGCTTGCTTTTGTTTGAGGATGCTTAGCACCCCCGTAGAACTGGGCCTGATTTGGACAGGGCGTAGAGTTCAATCATTGAGTTGAAGTTATATCTGACAATTGTGTCAGAAATTTCATTATCAGATTTACGTTGTAAACACTCAACTACACGCTATCATAAAGTTTGTGATAACACAA
The DNA here is from genome assembly GCF_018340385.1 of Cyprinus carpio. Classification (NCBI taxonomy): domain Eukaryota; kingdom Metazoa; phylum Chordata; class Actinopteri; order Cypriniformes; family Cyprinidae; genus Cyprinus; species Cyprinus carpio. Next base: position 9,575,677 of record NC_056586.1, read on the forward strand.
TATTGGCAACTAGCCCCTCAAGGTAGAAAATGAGTAATGTATAAAATGTATCATATTTTCATACAGTTCATCTTCCTTGGATGAGAAAAAAAATAATGAAATGCCTTAGAAGAACATTTGGAAGAAACCAACTTGTCATGGCATATCCATGAAGAATTACCAAAAGCAAAAAATTCCTGAACTTATTAGAGATGCTGGACTGATGCCAAGATTAGTGGTCACACAGTTTATGATCATACAAAATCAGACTGTATGCACAGATTCATCAAAACTGACCCATAATACTATTCAGCACACCTCTAAAGAAATTTGGGCCGGACTGTACGGTCCAGTCCTCTGGGGTTGTAAGTATGAATGTTAGCTGAGATCTGAGAGCTGGCTTTCTCCAGGCTATTTTTTGAGTCTGACATACTTACAGGGTAGAGGAATATTCTCCCACCTGCTCCCGTCATTCAGGGATGCTTCCCGCTTCAAGCTTAGAGAAAGGCTCTGAGGCCTGGCCTGGTCACATGAAAAGTAAAAAACTATTTACTCTAACCCCTATTGTGCTTCTTCCATTTACAAGAGAATTAATGTAATCTTTTTCTTATTTTCTGATCAATATTTGACTATATGTTTGGAATCCAATGGGTAATTTGCCTAATCAGTTGTGCCACTTCTCCTGAAATCCAGTTTAATAAGGCGATCAATACATTGAATGTAACTACTGCAAGAGTAATATACATTTACATTAAAGTGCCCCTTTTCTGACAATATTAGGTTCCTAATATTGTTTCGGGAGTCTCCTACAATAGGATTACATCTCTAAACCCATCCTATGGTCTACGGTGTACAGCGAGTGTTGAAAGCGATATGCCCATTGCTATAGTTCTGTATTTTGAACACATAGGGCCCTATTTTAACGATCTAAACGCATGGTCTAAAGCGCAGGTGCACTCAGGGCGTGTCCGAATCCACTTTTACTAGTTCAACGATGGGAAAAATGGGTGTTTTGGGGTGAAACCTGCAATAAACCAATCAGAGTCTCATCTCCCATCCCCTTTAAAAGCCAGCTGGGCTTGCGCCATGGCAGGTTCGCTATTTACATGGTGGAATTTATTTTTTCATTTTTAAAATGTGTGTAATAAGCAAAGTGTACGTGCGTTGTGCACCCACCTATAGGTGCATATTACTAACGCGCTCTTTAAATAACAAAGGAAAGATATTGCGCCAGACTTTAGACCAGGTTTGAGTTGGTCTATGACGCAGTCTATTTTCAGTTCCTCGAAATAGCAATGCACCAACAATGTGCCTGAACACACCTCTTTTTTAGACCAGCACGCCCATGGGATGCACAAATGGGTGCAAATGCATTTGTTATTTAAACATGTGGCGCAGGACGGGAAAATGAGAACTGCGTCGGGCTGAAACTAGCAAAAACACTCGCGCCGCATTGCGCCGGGTGTATGATAGGGCCCACAGGATACACAAACCGCTTTACTTGGAATTTTTTTTTTTAAATAATAACTATTTATTATTTTTTGCAATATTAAAATGAGAGATGTTTGTTTACAATTTATATAGATCATGATAGCAGCATTTCATCAAATGAGCACCTTTGAGTAAACTTTGCATATATCCAGATGAACGGTACAATCAAGTGCACTTTTGATTTTTAAAGGGCCAAGAACTGCCTGGAATAGTGGAATGATGCTGTACGGTAAAATATGACAGTGTGGTAGTCTGCTGCATCCTCCAGAACCTAGCACTCAAAACCAGCCTCCAAAATGGGAAACTGCACACCCCAATTTAGGATTAACAACCACACAGAACACCTTAAATATACTTATAAAATCATATCAACCACATAGCAGTGCAACCTTGCATGGAAAAGCTCCACTCTATTAAAAATCTAGTATTAAAATGTTTAATTCCAATTTCATCCTGTGAAGTAAAAACTGCAACAAAAGAAAATGCTAATAGATTTTATTTATATGCAATTTGTTGTGATCTGTATAGTGGAAAGGCACAAACACCACTGTGGTTTTGGCTGTGTTTACACTGCAAAACACTGGAACCTATCATGGGCTCTTACCCTGGGCTGCACACAGATTACAACACAATAGAGCACATTTAAACAGTCTGGCCTCTGCCCAGGTTCTAAATCAGCTTCTTTGGGTGGATTATAAACCTGTGTATTTCGGAGGGGTGATTCTGATCACATGGGGAAGGCACCGTGAGGTGATGCTCTTCATTTGGAGATTATCTTCATAGAATCCCCCTAACAGATCATTATTGCTGTTTTTTTAACTGTTCATGAAATATAATCGGGAAAAGCTTTACAAACATTTCCAGCTCACCAGTTTTCCATTGTGAAACAGCTGCTGCTGATACACAGGATAGTCTGTTTCTTGGCAGATCAGGTTTTTGATGTACCTGATCACTGTAGACGGGGGGACCTGGAAGACCCTCTTGCCTAGATAGTCATGACAGACTATCACCCATGGCAACCTAAAATCACAAAGCAAAACACCTAACTATTCACATCTCACCAAGCCTTTAAAAGAGGTCATGTTTCACCTCAATATCAAAGAAAACAAACAGAAAGAATTTTTATTTTCTTGTTAAGAAAATACATTTTATTTTTAGGACTAAGGGGTTTTGCATTATGACATTGTATTCATGAAAATGAAGCACATTTCCCCCAAAGTTCTCATTAACATAGCAAAAATATATATATTTTTAATTACTGTAATATGAAAAAAATATATAAAGTATTACAGTTTATATGTAAATTATTTATATCCCATTCAAGTATGCATAATGCCTTTAGTTCATGGTGACTATTTTATCTTATACATTAAAAGAAAATTTAATGTATTTTCATTCCAATTAAATTCCAGTTTCTCAATGGGTCGATAGTTTCTGTCTTAAGACAAAGTGAGTCTGACATACAACATAAAACTACAAAGATCTCTTTATTTTTGTTCTTTCACTGAGAACAAACACTTCAAGGATGCTTTTGTTCTTTTTTATGGCCATGACTGATGATCCTTTCATGCACAACAAACCCTAACTGAAATGCATGGATCCTGCCACATCACCTCTGCAGTTAAAAATCAAATTACACCTATTAGGGGCTATTAATTTTGAGCCGTATCCAAATTGCACACATCAGTCTGTCTTCTAAAAGCTAAGCCAGAGCTTGGATGAATATGTATTTTGCCCTGCTGACAGATTATGACATTTTACTATAACAGAAGAATGACACATATCTCTTGGTTTAGAGTCGACCTTGACCTGTTGTCAGGCAACCAATGAAAGTCCGACGGGGTCACTGTATCATCCTATTTGTGTGCTAGGGTGGGGCATAAAATGGACCATGCAAACTATCTAGTGATAATTTACATGCTACCAGTTTATTAGATAAGATGTTTAACTTGTTAAATGTCTTATTTGATTTGTTATTTATAGACAAGGATAACATATAGTTTAGATAGTTAACGGTCTCACTGAAGTCTTAACTTACCACGGGTCGTGACCGGTTGCCATTGCTTTTCAGCCAAACTGCGGTTATTCGCGTGCACAGACATTCACCGATCACTCCGCATGGAGCATTATGCCGTACCGTTATCTTCCGGAGAAAATCCTCCGCATTGGGCATTCATTGATTTACTCTGACCCTTTTGGTCTAACTCTGAAAGAATCATCCCATCCTGTGCGCTATAAGCTTCGTGTGGCCGTGTTTTGCTCTTGGACCCTCCTCCTGCGATGTACCGATGTGGTTTAGTAAACGGCTCGTGCTGTTAAGCCCACGGTTTGTCCCATAGATATCACGCTTTGTCGCAGTGTTTTAAAAGAAGGATTCTGGAAGAAAGAAAGTAATAGAATGTCACAAATGTTGCTTCTTCCATGACAACGCCTTCTTAAGAGCGTTTCAGTGAATGTGTAAGATGCATGTGTTTGTGTAGTTGCGAATTTTTGACTCTGACTGAGCGCCATGAATGCTGGGAGTTGAAGTCCTCTAGTAGTGTAATGCGCGCGCACAAACGTAATAGTTATTTTAATTATTATATATTACATTATATATAAAAAATATTAATCTTTATTTAATAATCTCAGTCAACTATAGTTATCAACTGTAAATGAAAGTTCGGATTATCTTAGTACATGTGGTCACATTTGTGAACAGTGGAAAACAGATTTTGAATAAGATCTACCAAATTATAATATTGCAGAATTTAAACATTGTATTTGTCCCATTACGGTAAAAAACACAATAAATAAATAATGAAATTGTTACTTTATTTTTTGTAGCCTAACTTGAGTCTTGTTGAGCCACTGAGCGATTTTAAGTGTGAAGAGTCCCACCGGTGTGAACATTATACTTTCACTAACTTAATATAATATATATGCATTGTACTGCGTCATAAGATAACTCCTTCCTTACAAAGAAAACTAAAAATACGGCATGATGACTTTAACTTTAGATGGATTAAACATTTAATTCCCAGCTCTAAGTGTGCACTTGTATTTTATTTCATGGATATTGAACAAACCGTATGTTTCTTCAATAATAATAATAATGGATATAATGATACAATATATATATATATTATAATATATATATATATATATATATATATTATATATATATATATATCTTATCATTATTATTATTATTTTTATTTTATTTCATGGATATTGAACAAATAGTATGTTTCTTCAATAATAATAATAATAATTATATATATATAATCATTATTATAATCATCATCATCATTATTATTATTATTGAATAAACATGCGGTTTGTTCAATATCCATGAAATAAAATACAAGTGCACACTTAGAGCTGGGAATTAAATGTTTAATCCATCTAAAGTTAAAGTCACCATGCAGTATTTTTAGTTTTCTTTGTAAGGAAGGAGTTATCTTATGACGCAGTACAATGCATATACCAAATGACGTCATAAAACCTCATTGCACCAATACATTTACCTTTAACTAAACCTTGATCAAAATGAGATGCAAACAAATGACAATTAAAATTGCAAACAATTTCACTTTCTTAAACATTTAGAATATTTTTGTATTAAATTCTCCCCCTAGTGTATAGCCTACATATTTTGTTACATTATTGCCGTACTGAATGTTGCCTATTTGTTACATCCGTGATGTTACATATAAACAGAATAAGAAAAAAAGAAAAAAAAAAACTCACCTTTTGTGAAAATTACCTTATTTTGTAATTCAGGTGCTAAACTCGCGCAAAGGGGAGTAAATTACAGTAATAACACTGAAGAAATCCAAAATAACCCTGGTCTCAGCACGGTTTCCTCTGTAAATCCACTGCTGCAGTAGACAGTTCCTCACAGGACAGTCACAGGACAGGACGGTCAGTGAGATCTGCAGAGCTGATGATGGTCTTCACACGCATCCTCTCAGCATGCTGCGATGTTTGTTCTTGTATAGACTGTTTATGGCACATGCACGATTTACTGCCTAACGCCCAGTATTCACTAATTCTAGCAGTTCTTCGCGAGTGACCGTCTCATTACTGCATCAGCTGTTAGCAACCAGCACTCTTAAAGCTACAGTAAACATATTAGTCAGGGTAGAGGTGGATATAAATTTCCACGATTGTGGCTGTGAGGGACATAGCTGTACAGTCTGTTAGTATGACGGTTGAACTGCTTATTTTTTAGTGGACCCCACTAAAAAAAAAAAAAACACACAGACATAAATGAAAAAGGCAAATCCTATGAAATGATGCAACAAGCTTTTCTATGGATGTGTCCAAATTCACATACTCTCTCTCTGAGTAGGTAGGCAAGTCTACTTTTTTTTTTTTTTTTTAAATAGACCATTAAAAACGTTTGTTCTATATAGTATAAATGTAACCCTGTTTTCTGAACTAATCAGTTTGTAAGTTCCACTGGGTAGCATCGGCTACATGAATATTCCTGAGCTTCTTAGTGCACTCTCCCCAGATTTTAGAGCTGACCTAAAGCTTAACTGTTCATCTCTGCAGATCAATTTATATATTGCATAGTGTGTTATGTTTGATGTACAGACTTGTCACTTAAGAAGGGCAGAGAGCATACCTGAAGTTAGGCAAAAGAGCCTGAAGGGTTGGACCTGCCTTGCAGCAGATGCATGCTCATTTAAGCAGAAAGGACAAAGGTGGAAAGTGAGGCTCAGCCGGCCGCCGCACAGATGTCTGCTATGGACACACTGCTAGATCATGTCGAAGAAGAGGCTACACCTCTTGTGGATTGTGCTTTTGCTCTCTGGAGCAATATAGGCCCAGGGAGGCATATGTTAGCGCAATAGCATCAACTAACCCCACTGCTTCATGACCAGAAGCCCTTTTGGTGCGGCCACCAAAGCATACAAAGAATTGTTCCGACTGCTTAAACGCAGTGGAACGCTTGATGTAAATTCTCAGAGCCCTGGCAGGGCAGAGAAGGTTCAGCTCCTTTTCCTCTACTGAAAGAGGAAGCACAGAGAGAGTGATAACTTGTACTCTAAATGGGGTGTAGAGCACTCTAGGTACATAGCCTTAAACTACCTTGGCATTAGGACGACTGTGGAGGGCCCAAACTCAAGGCAGGCAGGGCTTATAGAGAGTGCCTGCAAGTCTCCTAGTTGCTTAACTGATGCTAAAGCTAGTATCAGGGCAGTTTTGGCTACAGTGTTTGTAGGTCTGTTGACTGTAGTGGCTCAGTGCACCTTGGTTGAATATGCCCAGCACCTGCAAAAGTTGAGGTGTGCTCATTCCAACAGCCATTTTATCATCTCATAGAGGAACTTCGAGGTAAGCCGCTTGGCGATTTTATAAGACACTGCTGACAAACTGTCTGTATGGACCAGTACATGGTGTCCCTTCAGGTCTGGTAAAAAGGTCTGAAAGTCACTACATTTAAAGCCAGTCTACATATTCCCACCATTAACTGAACGACAATCAGCCTAAGATCAGCATCTGTCTAGGATGCATACAACCTCCCTCGCTACAAGCCACACCCATGTTCCCGATACAACTGCTCGAGCTTCAAACCAATCACCCAGGGGGGCCAGGGCTGCTACACATACCTGGTCCACTTTGACTCGAAGGTGTCCGTGACGCCATGCATGGGGCAGAACTTGTGGTTTCAGCCTGTACTGTATGGGCTTCATGCGAAGCAGGCCCAACTGTAGTACCGGAGCCTAGCAGCGCCTAGCAGTGCAGGTCATTGATTCAGGTTCTACCTGCTGCGAAGGCATGTCAATGGCGAGTGGCTTCAGGTTTTGTGGATCAGCGAAGAGATGATCCTCATCACTGAAGGAGAATTAATCTGATGATCCTATGCCAGAATGACGCTTATATAGCCAGATGGCCCCACCCATTCTGGCAGACTCTGGTGGGCTTCATGGCCATAGGCTCATGCAGCTCTGCTACCTCGTCATTGGTTCGTTTTCATTTCACTGCAGGGACCAATGGCCGTGCAGTTATACTGCATTATGAAAAAAAGGCTTCAGTTATTGGAAAAAAGGAGTTTTCCCCATAAGTGTCTAGTGACACAGCACGAATGAAATGTTGATAGGGAACTACATGCTGTGCACATGTGAGACTCTTACTTAAAACTGTGCTTTATGCTGGACAGTATTTATTTATCCTGAGTTGTTCAAATCGCTGTAATCGAATACGGTTTTAATGATTATTAAAATAAATGGTAATACTAAACGTGGGGAATTTTATGATTTATCGTCAAACGTTTCATCCCTACTTCTCACACCTTTGAGTCAAATTTGTCTCTCTTTTCTTGATGTAATAAGATCATTCACAGAGCTGAATTGGGCTACTTTTAAATTGTTGCCAGCTTGCCGCACATTGATATTTGACTGGAATGCTTATATTGAAATATTTTACACATTTTACATAATAACAATCACAAAACTTTGTTAGATGATGAGTTATGGAGGGATAGGCTACTGGTTGGGAGCCTTTGAGTTCATGTAAACTGAAAGAGGCAGATTTAGAGTTTTGATATTATAGGGATATGGCCATGCTGGGAAACGTTTAGGCTATCATTGATTGCCTTTGTGCTAGTTTACGCAAATCTGACAACCTGTTCAACTCGCTGATTCTTCAAGGCAGTCATTTGCATGGCTTAGACGACAGTGGGTGCTGATTTTAATGGATCCACGAATTTGAAATATATGCTTATAGGATGAATCCGGGTACCACGGTCCAGACAATGTGAGAGGTATGAATACTCAACTTGAAATGTGCAGCTTTCAACCTGAGTAATATAAGTGATTACTTTAATCTAAAGTGGCTGGTGAGAAGTGCTTTTGTTTCCTCGTATAGCCGCACGAGGACAGCAGATATTTTTGAACTAAACAAACTGTCCATGACATGCTTAATCTTTAAGAAAATTACTAAAAGACACACAGGGTATTAAAAAAATGTAAAAAAAAAAGATGCTAAACTTGACACAGAAAATGAATAGCCTACCCTTATGTCATTTTAAACCCATATGACTTACTTCTGTGGAACACAAAATTTGATTTTTAGCAGAATGTAAACACAGTAGGGTTCATTATATGAAATGTTTTATTTATATATCAATAATTCAAAAAAACTTAAAAATTTTCTTTCTTCACATAATCACAGAAGTCATATAGGTCATACAGGATATGAGGATGAGTAAATAATGACCAAAAAAAAAAAAAAACATTAAACAAAAACTTGCTGTTGTATCATGTCTGCATCGTCAACAGTAAAATGTAATGCAGCAGCTAAACTGTTCATTAATTTTTATTTAATTTTGTTGCTGGATACATATCAGAGATGTAGATAAAATGACCTAATGTGACAGAGTGCTTTCAAAAAAGCACACTACAGTACTACTTACTATTTCTGCAGTATGCAGTATTTCCTGTGACAAATGATCCAAAGCAGTATAAACACTTCAACATCTCTTTCTTTACCTGTTATTTGATCAGAATGGCAAATGTCAAGACATTTTGCACAAAACTGGATCAAATGTAAAAAGCTCACTGATTTATGACATCAGCCTTTATTACAAAATAGCATACTGTATTCCAAACATTGATTGCACTATGCCGTAAATGTATATTATGGTGGCCAACCTTTCTAATGAGCTAATGAGAATCAGATGTTTAAATAGGGAGACCAGGACCAGAGATCGGAATCATTGCTTTAATAGTAATGTGCTTTACAACTTACAAGGTTAGATGTGTTTATCACTCAATAACAGTAAATAAAAATCTAATATAATATAGAGTGAGTCATTCCAACCTGTGCCAGTAGGGGTCAGTGGGGTTTTGGGGATGTTCAGACTGCAGGAGTCACAGGGAGTGGCCCATTATCTGCACTGTCATGGTGTGGGCAAATAACTCACATCAGCCTGTTACTCATCACAACAGCACTGGATGGCCTATGTTAGGGTGCCCAAACTCGGTCCAGGAGGGCCAGTGTCCTGCAGAGTTTAGAGTTGAGACACACCTGAACCAGCTAATCAAGCTCTTACTAGTCATACTAGAAACTTCCAGACGGGTGTGTTGAGGCAAGTTGGAGCTAAACTCTGCAGGACACTGGGCCTCCAGGACTGAGTTTGGGCACCCCTGGTCTATGTTTAACACTTTGAACACATTGCATTATAGCACCTCACCAGGACACTTGCAGAAGGCCAAGATTATTATATAACACATTTTCAACTATACCATGTTTGGATTGCATTTTTTCTTTCCTTTTTTTTTTTATCTTGCGTTAAATCACCCAGATTATCCCATATATATATATATATATATATATATATATATATATATAAAAAAATTATTCTTAATCAGTGAAATTAATTTTGCTATCATTCAGGTTTAATTGTAAACACATCTAGTTGGTCATCATCATACCCATAACAGGTTTAATTGTAAACACATCTAGTTGGTCATCAGCATTCTCATTAGCCAGGGGCACGTTCAAGATCAAACTGGTGTGCAACGTTTTGCTACGGTTTCTGGGTTGAACGTCATGTTTCCATATCCTATCCTTAGGAAGATGTGCTAAACCCTGATTAATGTAACATAAAAATACTTTACATATTTATATATTTTGTTATAGCATTGTGGAGTGACACTTTTTATAAACTTTTCTATACTCCTCTGATTATATAATGGTAAACATTACAATACCATAGCACAACAACAGTGATCAGCAATAATGATAAGCCTCACAATAAAAATAATAAGGTCATATAGATCATAACACAGTCTCGGAGGCAGTGGCGTAAATTTCGTCTCACGGTTGGGGGTGGGGGCATAAACATAAAATTTCTCAAGAGCTACTTTTGAAGGGGACACAAATAATACAGCTAAAATTGTACTTGTAATGATATGTATATACAGAGGAAAGCCTTCACTATTAGTGCAGCAGAGAGACCGTGCCAAATTAAACAACTTCAAGCTGTTGTGGTCGCGCCGGGACATCGCTCGTATCCGTTGTAGACATTACTATCTGTCACAGTGTTGCCAAGTCCACGGTTTTCCTGTGGACTCAGGCTACTTTATCACTGTTGCTGCGGGTATAAGCAACCCCAATAACATGTATTTTATCCCCCGTAATGCAATTTTTACCGGAGGAACCCCTCAAAATGCGGTTAGTTTGGCCTATTTTTGGGTAGCAACTGGGAGGGTTTTGTTGTATAAAACCTGGCATCCCTTTTAGTCAAGCAGGTAACGTTATTATTTCTAACTTAGCGACTCATCGAAAAATACATTGGCATCATCTGTATTAAAGAATAATCACTTCATCCGTTGTTTAAGTGAATAAAATAGCCTTGACAGCCTTGGAGTTCCACAACTATTGACTTTGTTCTCTCTCACCGGATTCGTGTGTGTGTGTAGGTGACGTAAAAGAGGAAAGCAGGCATTTGGACCAAAGCACTGTGAGGCAATGGAGGGACGACTCAAAATATTCCTAAACTTAAAAAATGTTTTTTTGCCCCGTTTGAGTTGTGTTACTACTTATAAAGTTATTTAAAGTATAAAACATTTTTTTTTTTTTTTACAATATTTTTTACAATACACAGACTGGTTTTTAATCATATATTTAGGGGGGACAACCCTCAGATGAGGAGGTCCTGTTCCCCCGACCCTTCCAGGACTTAAGAAGTGGATAAGGTAAGAAGTGGATAACTCTTCACCTGAAATGTTTGACTTTTCATCCTGAAATGCGAGGCAAATGTTGAATCACAATAATTAGGAACCACTGTTTCCACAAATCCCTTCACTCGATTGATGTTCTCTTTTATTCTGGAAGGCAAGGGCAGTGACTGTAACATCGAGTGTATTTTGCAGTATTAAACACGATTTCATCAGGCTCTGAAAATTCTTCAGAAAGAACACAAAAAATGGCTTTCTCAGCTGCCATAGTTGCAACTCTTGCCTCAATAGAACAGGGTGTTCAACGCACCACCGTTTCTGTCGGGGCTGAACGCAGCCCAGGTTTCCATCCATACATTTTATTGCCAATTAAACATGATTAAATAGCATAAAAATGGTTTATGGAAACAACAGTAACATTCCAAATTGTGCATAAAAACATGTCCACCAGAGATTAATACATTATTTATTGGTAAGAAGACACGCACACAACAATGAAAACAGTTTTACCTAATAAATTCCTAGATGTCATGTGACTGAATAATTTGCTCAGATGATTGGCTTCTGTTACCTCTCAGAACTGTTTCCAAGACATGAAGGATTTGCTAAAGATCAGTAGCTACTTAACATGAACTTCGTCTGAGTGGTTTGTCTCTTACAAACCCAACCTCATTGGAAAACAAGAGTATTTTACGAGGTGGCGATTTTGTAAAAAAATAATTAAAACTAAGCATGAAGGTCCACCCCCTAAACCTAACTGTAAGTGAGGCATAAGCAGACTGTACTTTTGTACATATGCATGAGATTGTATGAATCCACATGAATTAGCCACCAATTTGCCAAAATGTAAACCAGTTACTGTACTATAAATTACTATGGGAGTGTATTGGCTCCTTTCATTTCAACTTCTATTTTCATTCAATTTCTTTTGAACACATGGGATGAAAATGCTACTTTCATATATTCCTATTTGCCAATTTTTAATTCATTAAAATTGATTAATTTCACAACTTGGATGGAAACATAAATATTGTAGTATATGCTAGTGTTTCCCAACCCACACCAGTTGGACATTTTGGATGTTTGATTAGGAAAACCTTTGAACAGTTCAGTGGGAGTGGCACTCCAACACTGTGTCCAAAAATGCATATTTTTTTTACTAGATAGTATGCAGTAAACAGTATGACATCACTGAATCAAATGAACTGACTTTAGCTGGAAAAATGACTCTGTTATTGTCTTCTTCTCTGCATTATTGACAAACTATTTTCCTGTTTAACACTGTAAAGCTGCTTTGGCACAACCAGTATTGTATAAAGCACTATACAAATAAAGGTGACTTGACTTAATAAGTAGTTGAAATTCATAGTATTCATATAAAACAGTTGGCAAAAAGTACACAGATGGCTTACTTAATACTTTCACCATGATTCTGATGTGTGCATCCAATCGACTCTTTACTATCCCATAATGCCATAGGAGAGTAGTTGTGAATGGCAGTAAAGCGACACAACTGATGACATACAGTAGGTCACATGACAATTACAACACAATGGATATGGCATGTCTAGACATTCATACTATATAGAATATATGTTTTTAACAGTTGCAAAGTTTGTTCTTCATCAAATGTAACTAAATCAAATGAGCTACTTAGTGTGCATTTTTAGATGCAGCACAGGACTAGGGTTGGGAAACATTGGAAGGCTTTGGATGGGGATGTTTATTAGCATTGGAAAATCCAACTTATAAACAGGCATTACACCATTTTAACTAGGTCTCAGTCATTGGCTGAGATACACTGGACTGCATGCGTTATAGATCTGATCTTTAGGACTGACTGTTCCTGCTGTTATCTGTCAAGTGATGAAATTGGATTTGTTTGTTGAGAGAGTGCAGTCAGTTTCCAGTATCTACAGTACATCAGCTGTCATAGTAATGACATAGACATCAGTATGGTCTCATGCTGTCTCTACATCATGTCAGAATGATTGTATGGATGTGATAAGCACAATTATGTAACAGTAAGAAACTCTAGATTTTCTTGCAGCCACAACTTTTCAAACTAACTGATACTGATCATAAGTTTAATAGCCTGTATGCTTTGGTCAGTCTCATTTTGTGTACTCATGACGAAGAATAGCAATAAAATTGGTCAGAAAATACAAATCATTTAGCAGACTTACTACATTTTTCAGGTTTCTAAGAAACAGGGTATACAGGGAGCTCTAGAATTAATTAAATGTAATTGTTTACTCTGTTTGATAAAATGGGTTTTATTTTTTTCTGCAGTTGAAATTATTTTGGTCAACTTTTTAAGCATATCATAGAACAACATGACAAAGGACAGACATCTCAAATGTACCACATTTGACCATTTTACTGGCTTTGCTTGGCATACTGCTTCACAAAATCAGCACAAATAGCATAAATTAATCTTAGTAGAGCCACAAGTTCATTCTTTGTACATCTTTCGTCCACCTGCAAAACACATAATAAATTAATAAATTAATTTACAAGCAACCAAGAGTTGAACAGAAATGCTTTACAGAAAAATCCACTCAATTAATGACATTTGTCAAAGTAGATTTTCTGGTCTGCCCCTCTTTGACCCTTTAACAAATTACAGCATAAATTCTACTACAGCTCACACACAAGTATTATATTCATTTACTGGTACTCTCCCATTACAATACATGACATATTTTGAGAATAGAAAAAGACATTAAGAAACCACTTTTAGCCTGTAAGTTCACTTAAATGTTAATGAACTGGTAAAGGCCAATGCCAGTGCCACTAAATGTCCCACAAAGTTTAACATCATAAAATAATGACATACTTGTAAAGCACATTTTTAAATAATCCACCGAACACATGAAAGGATTTGAATCTAACAGACAATCTACGCAAGTGTATTTAACAAGTCCAGACCACTTACAACCTCGTATGTAAAGTAATACAAAATGGTCTTGGAATATGAAATGATGAGTTAAAAGGCAAATAAAACATCTCCCACAATGCTAGAAATGGAGTATTTGGAGGTCCCAGCCCGCCATAAAATACTGAGTGAAATGACAAATTCTAGTCTTTTTTTTTATTATTAAAAATTAATAATAGGCTACTTTGATTTCAAACTGAATATGGCGCCTTTTTACCTCTAAACTTGAGCAAGCACACATTTAAATATAGTAACATTTCTAGCATATCTCCTTTACCAAAAATGATGCTAATATTATCCTATTTTCACGCATTTAGGCTGCTGAAAGAAATATCATCATACTAATTTCTGAATAATTGGCACTGTTGTCCAACAAAACAGTGTTTTAATAGAACTCTCCACAGTTGAATCATTGTTACCATGAAAAAAACCCTATGTCACAGTTTTACAGTGAAGTGTGTCATTTCTGTGCCCCTTCATTACACTCCACATCCAACATTGTTCAGAAAACAGGTAGTCCAGCCCAAAAAAAAAACAAAACAAAACAAAAAAAAAACACCTTATAAGGTGTCTATCACAAAAACAACACACTCCATGTAAGAGTCCTTCTGCTAATCTCAACAGGCATAAAGCACGGCTGATTTACAGCTACAGCTGCTCATATTAACCAGCCAGTTTGCTGAAACTAGGAACAGTTTATATTTGGAAGCCTTTTGTTGTAATAAGTTTAGTAAAACAATTCAAACTGCCCTGAGAGCAAAGTATAACATTTAAAATGATGATAAATGTGAGCAAATTTAACTGTCTATGCATCCCCTCTAACAAAACCACATTAAGGACAGTATGTTTTTATTAGTATATGAATAGATCATTTACTGTTATTTTTGAATATGTAAGTTTGCTCTAACCTATTCCATAATGATAGCCAGGGAAGCAATGTGTTTTAGGGAAAAATGGTCAATATCCCTGTTCAGACTGCATGCAGAGTAAAGAACTACCCACTGAATACATTGAAGTGCATATTTGTCAAGCTAAAAGGAGAAGGTCTGTTAGTTAGTACATGCTGCTGGATTGAAAAGTTTAGTTTAGGAGGATCCAGAACCATTCTTTCCTCACCCTTATATTGTCAACTTTAACCTGTAGGACTTTTTCTTATGTGCAACTAAAGGCCCATTCACACCAAGAATGATAACAATAACGATAACTATAATGATAACTATATAACGAACAATAATGTTCTCTTTATTATAATGCATACTGCAGTAACTTCATCCGCCACTTTAAATGCTCACGCTCTTCAAAGTTGGGTGGATTTTGATTTGCTGTCAGTGTTTTTATTTCCTTGGCAGGAAAAAAGTGATCCCAACAATACTGTTTTTTGTGCCGTTATCATTGTAGTTGTGGTGTAGACTTCCATTCACATTTATTCTCATTGATTTATTAAAACTTTGTAAAACTATAAAGATAAAAAGTTATCATTATAGTTGTCATAATAGTTATTGTCCTTGGTGTGAAAGGGCCCTTAGGTTGTCAAAATGTCATATTTTTACTACACGATTATGGTGATATAATACATTTTCTCTTTTTTGGCCATTAAATCACATTCAAAATAGTGTAGGGAGGCAGAGAGACAATAGCGTACAAAGACTGTAGATTGCCACTTCCTCCAGACTGGGGTGTCTAGCAAAAAACTCCCTTATTGGCAAGCAAAATTTTTGCTTTGCTATGACTAGGTGGCAATCAGTGTTAGGGGCCGTTCACACAGAATGTGTTTTTCCATTCCAATGCCCTTATTTTCCATTGTTTTTCTATGTAAATGTGCTAGATGGAAGTGTATGGCCATTGTGCTTGCGTCTTGCATCTTTGGCAGCATCTCGCACAAGCCATGTCAAAGAATTTTAACTTTTACTAGCAGTGCCACTCTTCAATGTCAGTTCCAAAACAGTGGACCAATCAGAGCTTTGTATTTAACTGCTATTGCATCAAGTCTTAAAA
This sequence comes from Cyprinus carpio, assembly GCF_018340385.1. Lineage (NCBI taxonomy): Eukaryota > Metazoa > Chordata > Actinopteri > Cypriniformes > Cyprinidae > Cyprinus > Cyprinus carpio. The sequence goes on from NC_056586.1 coordinate 9,591,757, forward strand.
GCACATCTCGAGACCCTCGCGTTCTGCAATGTGCATTTTTTATGTAAATGATTCTTGAGCACTGCATCACGTTTGTTTTTTTTTTAGATATGCAAAGACGCATTCTGTGTGAACGGACCCTTAAGGTGCAACTATCTGGAGTAGTAACATGCATATATCATTTTTATTAATACTGGTATATTGGCGACATCCATACGTGGAACAACAAAGGTCTTATAAAGCAAAATATCCAAACTCCTTTGAAACTCCTTACTTCCAGTGTATGAAAAAGAGCCACTTGGACATTTCACTAGATAACTCCCTTTGTGTTACATGTAAAAGAAACATAATTGGAATTAAATGGCAATTAAATTTTTTGTATGAACTTTTTTTTTTTAAAGATCAAAATTTGACTTTTGTGGTTGTGTGTGAACTTTGTATTTACAATGCATCTTATAAGCATCCATACACAGACCTCCTCTTGAGATGATCTGTATTTGGTTCACTTTAAAAAGGTCTGGGTTTGCATTCACATATAAGCCGAAATTTATATGAGCAACTGTCAGAGAAGTGTGAAAACAATCGATTTTTAATGTCAAAACTACAAGGAACTTTTTCAAACTTTTTCTACATTCCTTAACTCAAAATTGGAAAAAAAGTGACCTTCTCTCTTTTGCTGAAATACAGGACAAACTGCAATTCAATTCGGCAGGCAGACCACCATGAATTCAGAAAATCTTCTGTTTGAAGTGCTGTTTTGCCCTTATAATACTGTTAAAGGTGAGGTGTGTCATTTCTGCGCAACTAGTGCCACTAAACAGATAAAAATGTTGAGTTTCAAACAGGTTTCCTGAACACTCCATTGGTATGTATTTCCTGTATGCCATTGGTCAGACAGTCCTGTCCAAAACTAATGGCATTGGTTGAGCCAGTGTTGCTTTGTCAGGGTGGTCAGGATGCAAAAAACCAACAGAGCTATGTTTTGATAGAGTCACAGTGTTTACACTTTTCTGGGGGAATCAAATGAAAGAAATCAAATGGATTTCAAGCTTTCTCTGAATTTTAAGATGTGATGAAAGTACTTTAACATTGAAAAAACTGCACACGTCACCTATAACTAGATTTAAATATTCACTGCTTATGGTTCTTCGCTCACACTCAGAGAGAGCAAGTTGCTAAATTTTGGTTGCATTGCACTTTGAAAAGTTAAACATGTCTAACATGCATGGCAAGACAGTCTAGGAGGTTCAGTGGAGTTTTTTGTCCTCAAAAGACCAAATGAACTGGATCTATGGCTTTAGTTGGTGTATCATTCGCTATTTTGTCACAGGTAAGTCAGTTTATATCATGGTGTAACAGTATAAGAGCATTTTGAGTGACAGGGAGGAACACATTCAATGTGAACATTTGAAAATCATCAGGACTTGATGCCTTTAACCGGCTCGCTTGACTGTCGCACATCTGTCCACTCCTGCATGGTGTTCTGAAGGGCTTGTGTCTTTTCTTTGTCCACTTGGACGTAGTCCACTTTTTCATCTGAGGCCACTGAAGAGGTGGACGGCTGTAGGAAAGATAAAAAAGGTATAGATTGAGTAAAGATGTGAAGTGATAGGATCAAATATATTCAACCAAACAACTCAAAGTGCAAAGATTCACATAACATTAAAGGGATACTCCACCCCAAAATGAAAATTTTGTCATTAATCACTTACCCCCATGTCTCCAAAAACCTAAAAAATCTCTTCACATCCTCGAAAACAAAATAAAATATATTTTTTTAAACCCAAATCATCCACACCACAAGGATGCGCTGTTTCTATGGGTATTTAGCTTTGATTTGAAAGAAAACAGCGCATCCTTGTGGCGCGGATGATACAGAAGACACAGCATACGGTGATATGGAGAGACACAGAGGAGACTGTTAACAAAGGAATTGTTGAATAAAGTGGTTATTTTTGTTTTCTTCACTTACAAAAAGTGTTCCCGTAGCTTCATATAACCCAGATTGTACATCTGATGGCAGATGGAGTATTCTGACGATGATTTTTATACGTTTTATGGACCTTGACACTGTTATTTACTTGGCAGTCAGTGGGACAGTCACAGGCCTCCAGGTTTTCATCCAAAATATCTTAAATTGTGTTCCGAAGATGAACGAAGCTATTACGGGTTTGGAACGACATGAGGGTAAGTGATTAATGACAAAATTTTCATTTTGGGGTGAAGTATCCCTTTAAATAAAATGAATTTATGCTTTTGTTTGTCTTAGAATACTCAAGGTGCCCATAAGAGATTAATTTTGAGTTTTTGATGATGAGCTTTTCATTTGGTTGATATGAACTAAGGCTAGACATACCTTTCTGTGTGGACTAGGGGAGCCAGGCTGAAAGTCCAGGGCCAAATAGTCCACATTACCACAATTCCTGGGCGCAGGACTGTTGGTACCACTCATCGCTGGGGAGGTAGACACTGGGTTTTGCTGCACAAATATAAACTTGTTTTTTGAGATATAGCTGACTGAAACAAAAACAAATCTCAAATAATGTTATATAGAAAGGTAGTCTGTAGTTGAGGAACTTGGTAACTAATTACAAGGTTGGGGTGCTATTCCCAAAGCACAATCAAGCCTTTTCATAACATTCTGAAACTCGACTTCTTGCCCTCACCATTGCCACATAATTCTCCTCACTGTCTGCAGAATCAGTGCTGGTGATGCTCTGGGTTGAAATGGGCCGACAGGGCTGTGACGAGATGGAGTTCACAGGCCTGTAAAGAAAGAAAAGAAAATATTAAAAATACACTTAACATTTACTGCGTTACTATATAATGAGCCTCAGCCAAGACATCATGACCATGAACCATTTGCTAAACATCAAGTCAGAAGTCTAAATCCAGTTGGCTGACTTCTACAGGTTTTCTGGGAGCTGTCTGTGGTGGTCGTTAACAGTCTGCTGGGCAAAAAAGCCATGTTCACAAAGGGGGCGGTTTACACAATGTTTTCAGCTAAAAACGGGAAACTTTTTATGCGTTTTGCCTTTTCGTTTACATGACAAATGCGTTTTGGGGACTGAAAACGCATACTTTGAAAACGGGTTTCAAAGTGCAAGTTTTCGAAAATGGCACCATTGTCGTTTCTGCGTAAACACCCAAAGTGGGAATCTTTGAAAACGGTGACGTCATGCATGTACGTAGTACGTGTTAGGTATGTAGACATGCGCAGTGCGTGTCGATTTTAAAGGCAAGCGTGAACAAACATACACAACAATTGCGGAGTACATGGTACTGTTGTTGCTGCTCAAGAGTTTGCTAACGCTTCTTCAGCAAAGTGTGGATTTACTTCACCGATATTACAACCAACAGCGGAGACGCATCTTATACAACATATAATAATCACTTCCCTACAGGTACTGTTTACTAACAAGGTGACAGCGCCAACTACTGGCCTGGCATATGTAATATACCGTTTTTAGCCATTTTTGCGGATATGTGTAAACGCGAATCATTTTGAAAACATTGTTGTGTATATGTGAAACTTTTTAAAAGCACAAGGGAAAAACGTTTCCATTTTTGACTACATTGTTGTCATGTTAACATAGCCATAGACTGACACTGAGCGCTTCACATGAGCACACACCATACATCAATGGAAAGCTTATTTATTCAGCTTTCAGATGATGTATATATCTCAATTTCGCAAAAATTGACCCTTGTGACTGGTTTTGTGGTCCATGGTCACATGTTATAACATTATTTTACTCCACAACGTCAGTCGAGTGTTTTGAAATAACTTCATTTTCTGATCTGATGTGGCTTCTTATTACAGAATGAAGCACAAAATACAGTATAATCTATACTGCAATAAATGCTATGTCGATTATCAATGCATTATAAATGTAATTTATTTTTATGAAAATACCCGAGATGGCATGAAGAACACAGACAAACCATATATTGTCGTAGGTTTATTATATTCATGTTTAATCAGTTCATACAATTCTAGCTTCTTTTAATTCAGTTACAGCCATAGCTGGATGCCTTTGCACATATTAGGGATCTGCGCGAGGGCACCCTCTGGCGTCCAGCATGAGTGAAACAGACATTACATGAGCATACACATGCACTCAGTTCTATCTGGGCCATAAATAGGAAAAAAATAATACTTCTCTCTAAAGAAATTTGGAAGTAAAGGAGTTGTTTTTTCTTTCTTTTTTCTTTCCCCACAGTGGATGTATAAAAGGCTCATATTTCATATAAAAGACATGGACTCCATTTTTTATTTTTCATACCTCCTGATAAAAATGAAGAAATTACTGTCAAAGATTTTTATCATAACAGTATCAAATGATGTACAGTTATAGGCCTGTATGTTAACAAGAAACCCTGAAGTTTTCTGTAAAATAAAAGTAGTACTGTTATTATCTTATCATTATTTTATTTAATTATTATATATATTTTTTTTGTTAATTTGTTTTAAAAATCGCATTTAAATTGCAAATTGCAATTTTAACCAGAAAAATGCAATTACACTTTCCCTCCAAATCGTGCAGCCATACGCCACTGAAATCATTATTCTTTTAAGATTTTCTTATTAATTTTAGATAGATTAAAATTCTGAGAAAATTTGGTCTTCATGCAGACTGTTGCGGCACTATTTGCTTTAACTTTTATACCAGTCTTGATGGAATGACATTGCATTATGCCAGTCTGTTATTGTAGCGACATTTACTTGTTCCTAAACATGACGTTGAATAAACCAAGCTTAAATTGGTTGCTTTACATGTCAGTCAGTGAGTCTCTACCAGTCTAAGTGGCCTGTCCTTGACTATAGAGCCCAGACTTTATTTCATCAGGCAAAGGTGTGGCTGTGCAAGACTACTATATAACTGATCAAAATAAAATATTAACACAATGTTTTTAATAATTATGGCCAAGCACTGAAAGTGCATAGGCACCTATTGTATCTGTTAGATTTCTTCTTCTTTTTCTTCTTCTTCTTCCTCTTTGAAAGTCTATGGATGCTCATAGAACCATTTGTAGTTATGAAATGAAATTCGGCACACAGATAGAGGACAGTCTCAACATTAACCATAGCAAGTTTGGAGTCTCTACCTCAAACCCTCTAGCGCCGCCAACAGCTCAAATTTGCAATCATGTCCATGCTAATACCTTTTGAACCATAAAGTTTAGACAAAACTATTTTTTCCTCTGATTCCTTGGCTCATGCCGAGTCGAATGCAAATTTTGAATTAATCATAAAACCTATTTTTTTGAACTTGTCCTAGATGTTTTATCTGACATTAACCAAAATTGGCTCAGATCCTCTTGAGACCATACTGGCAAAATGTTACAGAGTTCAAGTTGATCAGTCAAACTGTTCAAGAATAAATTTGATGAAAAGCACACCAAAATGGACGTGAGGCTATATCTCCACAACACTTTAGCGTATTCAAACCAGACTTGGTGTGTGTTATAATAACCATGACCTGGGGGTACCTGTTCAGTTTCAGCACAGCGCCACCTAGTGATCACGATAAATGAAAAAAAAAAAAAAAAAAAAGAATTTTTAACTAACTTTTGGCTTAATTTCTGAACGGTTTGGCCAAAAATCACAAGACTTATCTCTTTAGATAATTTTCCCATGTTGACCATTTTGAATACCCAGAAGGTACTCAAAAAGTTTTGGGGCAGCACCACCTTATGGTCAAAAATCATAATAAAATAAAAAAAAAAAAAATGCTAATAGCTTTTGATTCGTTTTTCCTATTGTCATGTGACTGGTTTTGATAGATTCCTCGAGTCATGCCAAGAACAGCAATACCAATTATGCCATAATCAGCTGAACTTCCCATCTGTTATTTAGATTTTTTATGAAAACATACTTTTTCGAACTCCTCCTAGATCTTTGGTCCGATTTTCATCAAATTCGACTCAGATCATCTTCAGACCATGTAGACAAAAAGTTACGGATTACGTGTCGATAGAGGAAATGGTTTTCTTTTACCACATCAACAAATATGATGGCATGATGCCAAACTGCACCTGAGGCTGCATCTCTGCAAAGCTTTGACATACTGACACAAAACTTTATGTATGCTATCTTCACTTCACACTGGCCAGACCACATTAATTTGGTAACAGCGCGACCTATTGGTCAAAATTGTTAAACTACTAAATCACATTACTAATGATTGAATTTATAATTTTTCAGCAAGTTTGAGTAAAATCACCTGTAGCTTTACTTTATTACTGTTATTGTGAATAATAGCACTGCAAAAATTTTGTTCTAAATTGGGAGACCCACTCACGTTGGTCTGATCCAAGACATGGTGATGGGGCTCTTGAAGGGAAGTTCATCAATGATGCCATTGTTCCTTAAATCAAGAGGTGTTGGTTTTGCTGCAAACCAAGACAAACAATAATCTTGTGTAAATAAATTGTGCAGTAGAAATTTAGCAATTAATCAATCTGTTTTTCTAATCTTTATTGAATGTTCATATTTTCAACAAAGACAGAAGATAGGCATGAGAAGTTGTGTTAGTGACACTCACACGTCCGGTTGGGTTTAAGGTTGCGGTTGATCGGTGGCGGTGTGACGTCACTGAGTCGGCCGGGCCGGAGACATAGTGATGCTGTACTGCCCTTCCTGGCTGGCAACGTTGCTGAAAATCCTGGGAAATCAAAATGGTGAGGACCTGGGCTCATGGGAATATAATTACTTTTAGGACTGTCAGCCAGGGCGGCACTGAGAGGGGAGGAGGATGAGCCTGGATTCATGGGTACATAGTTATCCTCAGAGCCGGCACTATCGGAGCGGGTCAATGGGGCTTTAGTTCTCTGTAAAGGAAAAAAGAACAATCCAGCTTACACAGTTTCCAGATCAGTGGTGGAAACCACCGTGACACACTCCATTTGTTCTTGTGTAGTTTGAATAGACTTGTTATTTTCAGTTTGTGACTCTGTGAGTTATGAGGTCATTGTCAGGAAATGGTGCCATTTGTGTCTTTATGACTTACTATAGATATAATTAACAGGACACTGAACTTAATCACATTATTTGATAGATGTGACTCATGTGTCACATTTAGTGTGATATGCTAAAGTAATTTTAGAATAAAATGTAAATATTTATTTTTTTATGTGTAAGTCATTGCAATTATAGAGTAATGCTTACACAAATGATTTCAATACAAAATATATATTACAATTCTATTTAAATTTACTAGCTGTCACAAAGCGTTACACTGATATTTTGTACATTATTTGATATTGTACAGTGCCGTTCGACTCTGTAACAGTGGTGCTTATTGCCCTGGTACGTTCAGATTGGGATGGAAAAATATGATGTCTTAAAAGTTCAGCAGTAATCTTTTCAATAATAAGGCACAAATGGTACCATTTTGTTGTGAATGACCCTTAGGTGTAGATATGTAACAGAAACTGCTTTACCAGGTATGAGCTGAAGCCATCATTTACAGACTCCACTGACTGACCAGAATTGTTGAAATAGACTGGCCTTTGGTGACTGCTGGTCTCAAAAGATGATCCTAAAACACATTAGATGGTATGAGCAAGTACAAAAAATCCATTTAAAAACAAGTCCACCAAGCAAGGATTTCAGAGAAAATGTTTACCTTAAGCCTGGGTCACAATCAAAGGAAAAGTCACAAGACACATGAACTGTTCATTCTGTACAAATCAGACCGGATTTGTAAGTGATCCAGCTTTCATCCCAACATAAATTCTATTACACTTTCACATGAAGGCATTACTTATGTGGCCATTTCCTTCACATTCCACACTGCCTCCCAGTTTACCTCTCTGGAAACATGGCTACCGAGAACAGGTGTGGGAATCAGCTCAAAAGGTCACTTCCTGTTCCTGCAGACAAACTAGTCTGGCCTTGCTGAGCGAAAATCACTAGGAAATCACTGAATTGTGTCTGCTGTTTTTTTTTTTTTTTCACTGTTTATCAGGCCGGAACAAGCCATTCTGGGGCTGCCTGCATGGCTTGAATTTCATTAGCCTCCTAGCAGAGAAGAGTAAACCTTGACCAGATTGCCTCTTAGTTTCAAATCAGACATACACATTCAGAAAAGAAACAGAAAGACAGTAGAGAAGTCATATTAAAAACCCATATAAATTGAGCTGAAAGCTTAAATTCTCCACCCGATAAGTGTAGAGGGGTAAATCATTTGGTAATAACACTGATATACAGCCTTTATGTAATGAATTCATAAAGCTTAAGGAGCATTGGAGAAGAGGAAAGATGAGAGAAGAGACTAGATGAGAAGAGAGGAGAGATAAATCAAGTAGAGACAAAACAAGATGAGAGAATATGAGCGAAGATGAGACTTTAAAATAAACAGGCAAAATTAGTAGAGCGAAGAGAAGAGAAAAGACAACATGGGAAAAGTAGAGTAAATGAGAATGAAATGAGAGGAAAGAGGAGACAAGACAAGACTTTCAATCTGACAGAATGAGAGGAAATGAAAGTGAGAAGAAAAGACGAGAGGAGACCAGACGGAAACAAAAGAATAGCCTTAAGAGAATGAGACAAGAAGAGATTAGATTAAAATAGACCAAATGAGAGGAGAGACAAAGCGAGAGGAACGGGGTGAAAAGACAGGATGAGAAGAGATGAGACGAAAGACAAACATTAGAGACGCAGAGACAAATTGAGACTAAAAAACAGACACGATAGGAAGAGAGAAAAGGCAAAACAACAGGAAAGGACAAGAGGAGAAATTACTAAATGAGAAGAGATGAGACAAAAAAGGAGAGATATGAGTTGAGACGAAATAGGACAAGACAAGAATAAGATACAGTACAGACAAGATTCAAATAAAGAGACAAAATGAGAGGAGAGACCAGAGGAGAAAAGAGACAGACAAAATGAAAAAAGATACTAGACAAAGCGAGGAAAGGAGAGATGAGAGAAGACTTTAGAATAAACAGATTTAATAAAACTGATCCAGATTATGAGTGTATTACCTCTGTAAAGCTTGATGTTCTCCACCGCCGGCAGTGTGTTCCTCCTGGGGATGACGGACACTGTGGCGACCTCTCCATTTTGACTGGGTTTGGGAGGTCTGGGAGGAGGCGCATTCGTGGAGTCGGCACTGGATGGCATCAGGGCATTGTGGTTCTTATCAAACGTGCGGGGGATCTGGTAGATGGAGCCAGGAATGCTGGGTAAATCATAGTTATCAAGGGCCCGCTGCTCATTGGTTAGGGGTGCTGCTAGAGTGTTATTGGGGGTTTTATAGGTGTAGACATCATCTGATTCGAGCTCTGACGCCTCTTCTGAGCTGTAACCCCTGGGCAGAACATAGCAAGCGTCACGCAAGTCAGTCCGTGAAGGGGGCTGCTGATGCTTGCTGGGTTTGGGAAGGCTGTAGAAACCGTGAAGCTGGGCGCCCATGCCGTTCAGACAGTTAGAGAAACCGTGAGTGAGTCTCTGAACCGCTGAGTCACTGCCCACCAGAAGACTGCTGCGCGAGGCCTGTGAGAAACTGGCACTCCTTTGGGACCAAAATGATATCGGTTAGTTATTTATGATGAACATATTTATTCAGTCAAACATTAGTTAATGATCACTTATTTTCTCACACAGCCATTATTCAAAGAAATAAACAATCTAATCTACAATAGCCAAACTATTATTAGCCTCTGCTATAAATAATACTAATGAGTCATTCAAATGTTGACACGGCAAACTATATTTATAACACTGAACTGACCACAGACCAAATCTTTTAATATCAAGCACAATATAGTATCTGTGTCAAAATCTGATAGAATGTATTTGAGGTCACATGACCTTATTGTGTTTATGGGTGGCATTCAGTTATCATCTTGGGGGGTATTTTTTCCCCGTTGTCTTAAATTTACTTGCAACTCATTAATCACACTAGAAATGGAAGGTGAAGTGAAATGCATCACATTGTAGGATACAGTATTGCATGCAATGTGCTCTGTATTGTGCATATTTTGGCAATTCCAATGCAGTACATTTGCATACTGAGCACAGTATTCTTGCTCTGTAGTATTCTAGTATGCTAGCCAAGGGGGTCTTTAAAAAGGTAAACAGTGTTATTTTCGTATACTTTATATATTATTATAATATTTATTAATATTTTGAAGTAGCTTGTATTTGTCTTTTCTGTTTTGCATTGCATTTTTTATACTTTAACAATTTGATGTTTTTGCCTTTTTCAGATTTATATTTAACTTATTGCAGTTTAAGTAATTTTATTAATGTTTTATTTTTTTTAGGGTTTCATTCAGTATTTGCATTTTATTTCAATTAACATTTTTTATATATAGTTTTAGTTAAGAACAACACTGGATGTAAGTACACTCAAAAACAAAACAGTATTTTTGTAATGTTAAGATTCAACCACTGAAGGCAGTGTTTCTCTGTATTTTATATAACAGATGCACTGTGTCTGGCTTACAGAGAGACTTTTTATTTTTTGTCTGCTGTATGAATGTATTAACTCTTAGTGCATGATGGTGTATGATGGAGAGTGTTTATGACACTCTATATTGGGTAGTGCTGATGAATATCATGGTCATTACCCCAGTAAAACTGACAAGGCTGGTACAAATTGGATGAAATATAGTTTGTTTACTTTCTGCAGGTTTTGAGTCAAATGACTGTGTGAAGAGACTTAGTGTGGGGGATGAAATAAATAGTAGGCATAGTAAACCTTTGATGGGTTGATTAGCCAGGGACATTATAACACAATTCTGTTTCATTTGGCATTATTTCGATAGGATTATAATCAAAGGAAGTGAATCAGGGTGAAATGACTGATGAGCACATCCTGTAAGTGAATCCTTCAGCAAATACAATACGTCACCGTCTGCTCCTGAATTTGTAGGAAGGTCTCATAGGTGTTTGTTTAAAGTTGAAAAAACTTTCGCTTATGACCTAATAACATGGGCACAGTGACAGATGACAAGAATTAAAACCAGTATATATTTATATTGAGGGCCATATTTCACCCCAAATCCAAATTATTATTATTATTTCTTAATAAAAATGCTTTGCTTTGCTTTGAGACATTATTTTTGTTACAATTAAACATATTATATATAATTTCCTTACTGAAATGTGGGAAATTACTATAATTCTAGAAAAAATAAAAAATAAAAATCCCATTACTGTAATACAGAAATTAAAACAAACTCATCTTTAAAACGATTTTGCTAGGAAAGGCAATACAACAATGTATACTTTACAATTTAAATAAAAATATAAAAATCATCATTTATTATAATATATAATTATTTATTTAAATAAACAGAATATTAATAATAAATATACAGCAGACTACTGACAATTGAGGAATACAGAGGGGTGTTTAATTGTCATAAAAATAATGCGGCAGTGTAAAAAATAATTTAGGATCAGGCATTTATTGACAGTTTTTGTGAGATTTGTGTGCATTTAATACACTCTGTATTCTGTCTTTTATATGAACACCACCAAAGCATCAGCTTCCGAACAGCTTCCATCAGCAACTATTTTCTCAAGTAATGGTTTATCAATATCCAGCATGATTTTCATTACATGATTTTGATCTATGTGTGGTTCTCTACAGATCATACATCAGTACATGACAGCTCTTTATATGGTATCTTGAATAAAGAAGGCACTCTGTATGGTTCCCTCGCACATGTTTCAGGCAAGTGTGTTCAAATAGAGGTTTTCAAGGGCCGGTGTGAATAAATCTAGATTTAAATTCAAAGAGACAGGATAGTCTGTGCATATTTTATTTGTATCCAGAATGAGGCAATGTGAACATCGTCGAGCACTTAACATTCTCATGCAGTGTATGTTTCGTTCATACTCGAAGCTGGAGGGCGCTATCACGCAGAAAGTCTAAGATGGACTCAAAAGCCCCTTTCAAACTGTAATATCAGTAAATTGCCATAAAATTACCAGAATGACTTTGCTGGTAAATTAAAAAATGTGATGTTCATACAGGCAACAATATTCCGTCTTTTTACCGGTAAAGCACCATTCACACATCAGTTTCAAAATACCGGTAAATTCTGTGACATCATTAACTGGAAATGACCTCTAAATGGCTGCGCCTCCCGGTGTTGTGTTTGTAAACATGGATGGTGATATGCGGTCAGTGTTTTTGTTGATGTTTTAATTTTTGTGTCAAATGTTTTTGCTTTTGGCCCAGAAACATCGTATTGGAGAACTTTAGACATTTCGTTGACTTCTGTAAACAGCGCAGAGTAAATTAATGTATTTACCAGCATTTTTGAAAAGGTCCTGTGTAAACATGATCTTTTAATGGTTGATTACCAGTAATTTACCAGTAAAAACTGTATGTGCAAAAGGGGCTATAGAAGTAATAACGTATGACATGCCAGGAAATCACTAATATGGACAAAAGCATCCAGCTATCACTGCATAAGCTGAATATAAAACAAACATTTTGACTGATGAAATGTGAAGACAATAAACACACAATTGCAACAATATATGGCTTATGTATGTTTTACAAGTCATCTCCAGGTAATATATGAATATGTATATGAATAATGCAGTGCTAACTGAAATAGCATTTATTACAGTATTGTCACCATTATGATCTGTTTTGGTTTAGTTTTCTATGTCTCCATTATCCTGTCTAGTTAGTTTCCATGGTTTTTGATTAATTAGCTCCACACCTGTTTCTGTTTCTCCCTGATTACGTTCCCAGTGTTTAAAGCCTGTGTTCTCCATTATTCCTTTGTCTGCTATTGATGTTTGATCATTTGGATTTGTGTTTGGTTGTGCCCTCTCTCCTGTGGATTATCAAAATAATTATTTTGATATCTCCTTCGCCGTGCACTTTGCTTTACACACCTCATCACATAACAAGTATAGAAACTATTCTGCCTTATTCTGTGATAAAAATGGAAAACAAAGTGTTTGTAGTATATTGGTTTCTTTGCCTATTAAAATAAACACGAGAAAGAAAACTTGTCAATAAAAAAAAAGGTATAATTAAATTTGACATTACTGTCCCACGCACTTTTGAAATGATGGCTACGTCCCTGGATGAATGTGTGTGTGAGTGGAGAGTATATTTTTTAACAAATATCATTATATATTTACACAATATTTAAGTATATTCAGTTGTTTTTGGTGAATCACACCACATGACATTTTAGAACTACCCTTGCCTACCCTAAAAAGGTCAAATTATCTGATATTTTAAGAGACTTGTTGACTTTGATATGAATTCTGCTTTTTGTCTATGTGTTGCACCACTTGAAATAAACTACTGAAGCTTCCAGTACTGAAGACAATATCTTGTAAATTTTTTTCAGTCTAAGCTATAAGGGGTGTAATATGAGCACATCCCCAGAGATCATGGCTCTTACCGTGCACTCTCACTCTTGCGGCTCATGCACTGATGGAGGAAGAGGTAGTCCTGAGGAGCACTATTAGACAAAGAACTATGGGAGTGGCGTACAGGTATGTCAAATGTGAACAGCATTGGCTGGCTGGAGTGGGCAGGAACAGACGTTTTACGTTCACCAATCAGCGGGGCCAGAGAGCCACCCAGATCATTAGCCAAGGATCGGGAAATGTGGGTGGTTGACGATCTGTCATCTATGAGAAGAAACAAGAAAAACAAACCTTTAGGAATTTGAGATACACAATCAGTTTTGCTTTCATTTTAGTTTGCTGTGAGGTACCTCATAACTCTTGGGCAAACACTCAACATAAGCAGCAGGACACTGATCATCTGAACGTGAGAAGTTCAGCATATTTCATTTATTGACCCTGAGCAACGTGCTGCTTTTTCAGATCTATAAAGTTCAATTACATGAGCCACGTTTCGTCCATTATCCCGCAGTGATCAATGAAGTCAAGAAAAAAAGTCAATTGAGGTTTTTTGGCAGTAATATCCATGTATGCATTCCTAAATTCAGCCAATATAGATGTCACATCTATCCTCAGGAGGAGCAGAAACAAGGTATTGGCATTCACAGAAGACTGCAAGAATTGCTCTTTTAATGCTGCAAGTCAAGCGACTTGATTGGTATCTGTTTTTCTACGTAATCGCAGCGCTATGTGAACATCATGGCCTTTGCTTTGGGATGTTTCTCTGTGACATCCTTGATTTGTACTGTATGGGTCCGCCAAAGAAAAATCTCAGGCCTCTGAACTTAAAATAGACCAGGCGGGGAGCCAAAACCAGGAAGTGCATATGACCCTCCTCCTACAACCACTCCAATCTGCCCCTGAGAACAGCAGAGAGTAAGAGGGGAAAGAGAAAGACGCACAGACAAAGAAAGAGAGACAGAATGAGGAGGTAGGAGTGGGCGAGAAAGCAGGTCTACTGCACTTGCACTGTAGTACAGCATACTTGCAGCAATGAGAAACAAAGCTTCTATCCACACATCCTGGGAACTGCTGGGCACATTACATACTGAACTTTAACTATTGTGCTCTGTTCCAAAACTAAGCTTGTTGATTACTGCTCACAAAGGCAGCATTCTAACCATTTAGGCAGCAACTCGGCTAGCATGCATCATGCAAATGTCACTCGTTGAAGTTAACACACTCAACTAACACATGGTTCATACCAAATATAAAATTAAACTATCTTACAGCCAAAAAAATAAATAATAAGATGAAACATCAAATGAAAGAACAGGGTATCTGCTTGTAAACAATAACATTTTTATTCTACGTTCATGCATTCTTTTTTTAAACACTTTAATGTGGGTAAGTTTCATAAAAAATAAAGAAATAACATTTTGAACAAAAAGCTGAAAAAAAAAAAAATACTATGAATTGGATTCAGAATGATAATCAAAACGTAGATGGAGTCGATCAACACCCCAAAACTTGACTGTAATTATTACCTCTTCATCGGTTGACATTTTATTCCATAACGTTACAGTTTTGATGCTGTTTCATGTCAGATTGATCATGTTAGATTACACGTGTTAGTATCTGTTGTTTCTTTTTCTTCTTTACTTGTGTTTTTTTGAAAATTCTGTACAGAAGATGTGAAACAATGAAAACACGGATTCTAGGAGCACAAGTATAGCTCTAATAAGCCCCTTTCACACTGTGATTCCGGAAAATACACGGGTAATGTGTTCGGGCAATTGTTCCCGGGTCGCTAGATTTTGCACTTTCACACTGCCAGTGATTACCCGGAATATGTGCGCGCATTCACACACAACCCGTAAAGGTCCCGTGAAGACACGTGATATCAGGTAGTGACGTGTAATGTACGAGTTGAAAACGCCAGGCACATTAACTTTCACTGAAGCTGGCGAACGATCACAGCTTCAGCGTAGAAAGTGAGGAACTAACTGATCTCTGCTTCGTTACAGTTTGCACATATTTTTTTCGTCGCTAACGTTGATCTTCATTCAAAACACTCGCTAAAAGTGTCGCGCTATAGCGCGCGTCATCACTACGACACACCCTTTACGGCATTAGATCTGGCTTTTGTTCACACAGCGCTCGTTCCGGGACTGAACCCGACAATGTTACTAGGTCCCTGACCCGGGACCAATCCCGGAATCAATCCCGGGACGTGTTTGCTTTCACACAGAAGGCAACCCGGCAATGTTCCAGCAATTTTCCAGGTCCGACGTGCAGTGTGAAAAGGGGCTATATATTTAGACTTTTTGTAAGTATAAGTCAAGTATACTTAAATGTCATTTTAAGTATATTTCTGAGGAGTGTATAAAGCCCATTTCTGAGAAGTACATAAAAAGTAAACTAAAAGCATACTTTCCTATTTTTAGTTTAAAAGAAGTATACTAATAGCATACTTGAATAAACGTCTTTTTCGTAAGGGAAGTCAGTTCAGTGTTGGTTCAAATCAGATCTATACCAAAGTGAAGTTCATCAGTTTTGAAACAGGTTCAATTCAGCTACTGTATTTATTATTACCATATCAATTCATTACCATATTATAATGTATAGCACCTATAGTAGTAGTCCAAAAGTTTGAAACTAGAAATTCTAAATCAAACAAATACATTCAAAAGTTAACAAAAAAATCCTAATCAAAAAAATAATGAAACACCACTAAGCAAAAAAACAAAAACCAATTGTTTGTTTGCCATTAGCATGTTGGTAAGCTCAAATAATACATAGAACACACAAAACATGTTAACATTAAACTTTGGAACTCAATATTTGTGTATTCTATGTAGTTTTTATGCTTAGAGTATTTATAGTAAGTTAACGTAATTCTCTAATAAGCAAAAAACCTTTTTGTTCATGTTTCATATTTTCAGTTAAGGTCTATCTGGTGATGTTTTTTATGTCATGCCTGTTTCATGTCATGTGACCTGCTTGCGTTTGTATATCATGTCATGTTTTCATTGGTTCATTGTCTTATCTCATTATTAGTTCTCTTCTCTCATTGGTTAATGTCCATTTGTCTTGTAATCTTGTTCAGCAGTTAGGTTTTGTCATTGGTTGTTTATGTCATGTGATTAACCCATAGTCTTGTATTTAAGCTCTTACTGTCACTGTCAACGTGCATTCAGCTTGAGACTCACACAATTGCCACTGTTCTCACGGTCTTACTTCACACAACCATTTTCTTACGCAGTGAAAAACACCCTCAAACGAAAGCAATATCAACCTCAGTTGAATCTTTAATAATAGGATATTGGCAAAAGAAGATTTTGTAAATGTTTGCGCTCTGGAAAGTTTCCATTTAAAGTTTCAAAAGTTTCTATTTAAACATGTTTTTGTAGTGATGGGCAAAATAGCCAATCACATATTTACCTGTTGATTTCAAGTTAATTAGAATTCACAGATTTTTTTTCTTTTTTTCTGCACGCTCACAAATCCTCTCATTGAAACAAAGTGTAGATGCAATGTAAATAAGAGGTTCATTGTGCAGTGTAGAGAGCCTAATTGATTATAATGGAACTTTGTGAGTTTGCGATGAACTGAATGACAGCTTTTTAGTGAATATAAATGGAGCACTCTTTGTGTATTTTCTAGGCTATATAATCCATTAAGAATTCAAATAAAAGTTTGTTTTTTTGAGCTGCTAAGAGGACGAACGCATTATGCATTATGCAATGTAAATGCAGAATAATAGATCAATACAAAAATATTTGAATTTTTGTATCAAAATTTTGTATTAAAAAAAGTGTGTAATGCGGTTGCAAATATTTGTAAAAGTAACGACTTGTAAATCTTTCAATTCTCACTGTGCATTTCAATTTTTCTGCAATATTTATTTTACATAATCTTATGATAAAAACACAGTACCAGTCATCGTGTCGTTGACGAGTCAATACATTGCTGACAGTTTTTCTAACTAAAACCCCCACCCAACCCACCATGGGAATTCTGACTCTAAGTTGAACTCAGAAGTTGGCAGCCCTGTTTTATGTTTGTCTCGTTACTTTGTTGTGTATTAAAGTATGTTATTCTGTTCTATGTTTTACTTGCCAGGTCATTGTTTGATGTCTAATCAAGCTCATGGTTCATGTTGATCTTTTGTCTGACGTCTAGGATTAAGTTCATAGTTTGTTTATGTTTTTGGGAGATTACCTTTGGAAATAAAACTGCACTTGTGTTCGCTACGCCATCATTCTTGTCTGCTTCATGCCAGCAACAGTACAGTTAATGTGTTTATATTAACTATTTATGTATTTATATTTTGCGAGACTGAATAGAATACGAACGTTTTCCACTGCAATTGTCGCAGTGCATGCTGGGATTATCTGCAGTGCTGTCAGTTTGGTCAGAATAAGGTCTTAGAAAACAGCATAATTTGCCTTAGGTTTGAGACAGCTTTAGAGTCTGTGATGCCTTAAAAAATGGTGTAGGTAGACTAAGTTGTATTTACTGGGTTTCAAAGTTTAGTGAACCTTTCACACTGCACGTTGGTCCCGGAAAATTGCCGGATCGCCTTCTGTGTGAACGCAAACACATCCAGGGATTGATCCCGGGTTGGGGACCTAGTAACATTGCCTGCTTCAGTCCTGGAACGAGCTCTGTGTGAACAAAAGCAAGAACCAATGGCATAAAGTGTTTTGTAGTGATGACGCACGTTATCGTGCGACTCTTTTACTGGGTGTTTTGAAGGCAGATCAACGTTCACAACAAAAAAATATGTGCAAACTGTAATAAAGCAGAGATCAGTTAGCTCCTCACTATTCACGCTGAAGCTGAGATCGTTCGTACATCACACGTCACATCCTGATGTCACGTGTCATCATGGGACCTTTATGGGTTGTGTGTGAACGCACGCACAGATTCCGGGAAATTACTGGCAGTGTGAATGAACCAAAATCTTATGATCCTGGAACAATTGCTGGGACACATTACCCGGGTATTATCCGTAATCTCAGTGTGAAAGGGGCTTAAGTGGAGATGTTACAAGTCTTCACAGTTCTGGTAGGTCATTGGTGTCTGATTGACTACTAGGCTTGTGCATGCATGTGATAACAGTTCGGTACAGAGGATGGGACTGATTTGTGTCATAAATAAGGCCACATTGCTGCCTGGGGCACAGGGAGCGATGTACAGAGAGAAGATAGAAGATAGCCCTTCGTTTTTCCTGTCTTCTGAACAACAGAATATGACCAGGCCAGGCCACAGTGTCAGGGGTCTGCTGTAGGTCTTCAATTAGTCCACTGTTTCTCAGGAGCCCAAAGTTCCCAAGGCTAAATGCAGCAACAGAGCTCTGTATATGCGCTCAACCAAGACAGAGAGCTCAGAGTCCACTTACCACCATTTCTGTATTGGTTGGTGAAGGACAGCAGTCTGTGACCCTCCTCTGAGAGAGGGAATGAGGTGCTCAGATCAAGATGGTTTGC
Organism: Cyprinus carpio; assembly: GCF_018340385.1. Taxonomy (NCBI): domain Eukaryota; kingdom Metazoa; phylum Chordata; class Actinopteri; order Cypriniformes; family Cyprinidae; genus Cyprinus; species Cyprinus carpio. The sequence goes on from NC_056586.1 coordinate 9,610,573, forward strand.
ATCTGTCATGAAATATGGACTAATGCAATGAGGTAAAGGCATTTTAGTGCAGGGAATGGCACATGGTTGTGTTGCGTTTGATTATCTTGAAGCTAATCGCAAATGGAATCACAAGTAATAAGGAGACCCAACCCAAGAAATAGCTATGATAGCTCAGTGACAGAATTCGGATGATTAATAGGCCTTCTATTGACTCGTCCATATTAAGGAAATAAGTTAAGTCATTGTTGGTTTATTGGCTTCTGTTAAAGAAACTGAGAAAACATCATTTGGATTTTAAAGTTGCCATGAAATGGAAGTTGCGACTGCTCTTTTCTTCTGTGAACTAAATCTAAGTGAAACAGATTATCGAAAAGATAAAAATAAAAATGCAGGACAGGGAATTTTCCATTATTTTTTTTTTTATTTTTTTTATTAGAAGCAGATTTGAATGCAAACTTGTAGATGAATGTAAGAAAATGGCAGAGTTTAATCAGACTAAATGAGTCTGTCATTTCGGCCTGGTCTCATTGTTTATGTAGGTATTAGCACGCAATGTTTACAAGCACAAAACATACTGGTAAGTTTTGATTGTTTCTTTTTGAAATTATGTTGCGTTTTTTGGTGTATTTTATGGTTCTGTTGTCAGTAACAATATGTCGGAGAAAATGCCTTTTGTGTCCCACTGCAAAGTAAATATTACATGATAAGTAATGGTTAAACAATTGCAGAAATGTTATTTATTTTAAGGTTTGAAAGTGTAGTCTTGTTTAACATTAAGTATTCTTCAAAACGAGTTGGCAGCAGAAATCACAGAATAGAACGAAATGTTATTTCATATTAAGTAAATGAGTAAACTTCATAATGCAACTGAAAACACAATGCCACTGATATGATAACTACCGGTATATACAATATAACAAAATGTTAATGCCACAATTTTAATATTCATAAGGATTAATTTGTAAATCTGTAAAGTTGTTAATATGTAAATGATTTATATTTTAGGTGTCGTCAATACGTCAGTAGGCCCATTGCTGTAAATATGTCAGTATTTTACGTTTTAATGTCTGTGTAAACATAAGTAAATGTACGTTTTGTAGAACCATATTTTACGTAAAATACATATGAATTCTCATGAGATCACGTTGGTCATTTCATTGGAAGATGAACTGAACTATAAATGAATTAAAAATGGCAATGTAAAAAAAAAAAAAAAAAAAAACAAAGCATTTAAATACATAATATAATATTTACCACATAAATGCTAATATGCAGACAAGAAGCGAAAACATCCTGTTGTATAATATGAACAGAAATGTCAATATTAGATAACATATTTAGATGTTTCTTTAAAAGAAAAAATACATCAATAAAATAAACAAAAACCTTATCTTAAGACTAAAAGTCCACAAAATACCACTTAAAAAATCTTAATTTGTAAATAAAATGTAACATTTAATTAATGTATCAAAATACAACATATTTAATAAGTTTTCATTTTAATTTATACTTTAATTTAAGATTTGTTTAAAAAAAAAAAAATGCACAAGCATGTTTATTAGTGATCTCCCCATCTGAACCCCACTGTAGCCCAAACATCACATTTTGTCTCATTGGACAATCACAATCTAATACAGTTAGTTTGCTGGCTCTCAGGAGTCCAAAATTAGCAGCCTTTATCTTGATCTCATTTCCTGTCCATATTGCCTCACTACAAAAGTCATCCAAGGACAGAGGATAATGTGATATACATTGAATACAAAATTAGGTATGACCCAATGATAACATTTTATCTGTTAGGGAAATTGGGAAAACACGCTTAGCACAGAGAGCAGAGATACTTTTAGGTTAAAAATGGAATACTGTTGGATATTGGAATGATTTCTGTGCTCCTTCAACCACTGACATTAATACCATAACCAAAAAATGCTTATCTCTCCAGGATTGATATTAATAAAAGGCCTTTTGGAAGAAGTGACCGGGCTCACTTTCCTTCCAGAGAGGGTTTTTATGCCTGGCTGGTTAAAAGTGAAAAGCAATTTCAGTGAGAGACAGTACTTAAGGAAAAGTGCCTTCAGGGGTCGAGGGCAGAGTCCAGAAAATTGACTTCAGTTATGCCTTCACCACCACAACCTACGGCCAGACAAAACAGTCTACTATTGTCTCCCGGGTCCCATGAACACTCAGACAACAATACGTCAAATCCCAAATGTCATGCCAGGAACCATTTGCATTCCTTAAATTGGGAGAATCCATTTTCCTTAATGAGATTGACGTCAGCCCTTAATAGCATCTCTGGTCATTTTGGGGTTACTCTTCAGCATAATGGAATGGCTTATCAGGGAACAACAATACTGGTGGTGTTACGGCCCATATGTGCTTGTCTATTCTGTTAGTGACCATCGTAGAAATCTCACTTACTATATAAAGCTGCCTTCACGCCCTGTCGAAATTACCGTAGGCTCAAGATGACAACATGTGACGTTCTACTTGAAGATGCTCACGTCCTCGGACTCATGCATTTCTATGGCAACACTATCAACTCCTAAACATAGCGCTTAAATGAATCTGCTGCGGTCAGGTGGTACAAGTCGTGGCTCTTAGAAAACTCCCAGCCTACAAGCTGTTTATACATTGCATCGGTATTATCCAAGTTGAAATCTTTTAATTGCAGTGATTCTGACATGGCGTGAATTCAGCATGTCAGTCCATTTAACGAGGAACAGGAAAATCTATACTGCACCATTTTCTATTTTCTATTTTATGGATTGCATCGGCATTGGTGTTATCCATTTTTGGGGTTTGGGTTTTTTTCTAACTCAAAACATCAAGCTTTGGCACAATGTTTATGGGACGGACATTTAGAAGAGATGCATTATTGCTTTAGCTGATTTATAATTTTTGCCTGGTTGACAATAAAACAGGCACAAAAAAAAAAAAAAATACAACAGGAATATTAAGTACAAGTCAAACACAACTTACATTACTATTGTTGATAACTACTGTTCCTTATTTTTTATTACTTTATTTTGCAAAAATCAAGGTTATGATGAGGCATTACAATGGAAGTGAATGGGGCCAGTAAAAAAAACAAACAAACAAAAAAAAACATTAAAATACTCAACACTCAATAATCAAAAGAATAGCCATTAGCAGTTGTTATTGTAAGTACAAATATAAAAATAATTTTCTGTAATTTAAATAAAAACTGAAATAAAATAAAATATAAATATTAGATGAAAAAAAAAACACACTTGCCAAGCCAAAATTTATTTTTCTTCAAGTTGAAGTACTAAAATGACTAAATCTAAAAAAAATAAAATAAATTAAAGCTATATAGAAACATAAAAACTAATAGAAAATATAAAAATAAAGTTAAACTGAAAATCTAAAAATATTTATTAATATTAATTCAAATATTAATAAATACTAAAAAGTATATAAATAAAACTAAAATAGCACTGATCACAAGACGTAAACACTATTTTAATGATTTTATTGTGAAAAATGTCTTCCTAACCTTTTTCTGCATAGTTATATTAAATTTTACAACTTTGTTGTCATGAAAACACAACACCATAAACCCTAATACAGCTTTACATTTCAAATTATACACGTTTTAACAGAAAGGTTTTTTAAAAAAGCTTTTAACAGCTTCCCATTTCTCAAAAATTGTCCCCATTCACTTCCTTTGTAAGTGCTCACCGTAACCTCAAATTCTTGCATTTCCTAAAAGTGGTCATGAACTGAGAAATCAAAATTCCTTTGATCTTTCAACATATAAGAGGGCAATAAAACTATAGAAACTTCCTGTAAGTTTCAGAACTCAAAACTTTCTCGTTACTCTTAAAATAGCTTCTATTGAAGCCAATCTGCCAAAATGACAGGTTGTGGAATGTGCCACTTTATGACGTAATAGTGTGGCTAAACCCCGCCCCCACCGATGAAGATCAAAGCCTGTTTCTACATCACTGCCTGTTTAGTCCCGCCCACCGATTCATGCATGTAGTTTAATTAACGAGAGAGGCAAACGCAGGTCTATGCAGAAACCAAATGATAAAGACAGATGCTGTGCAGTGCCATGTTGTGGAAAAACTGAGTCTTTGCATTGCCTTCCTTCTGATCCTAACATTAGGAATGTAGTTCCAGACTGCATCAGTAAGAACTTGGTATTTTGTTAACTTAATTTTACCTGCAGATTCGTTTACAAACAAGGCACAATTCTGCGCAGGATTTTCAGAAAGATTGAAAATAAAAGACGATGCTATGCCGACTATATTGGTTCTGACAGTAATGTCACACCACACAAGTGTGAATAACTGTTTTTATTACGTAGTCACTATTGCTTTGTCTGTTTGTTGTCAAATTGTTTGATATGTACTGAGTATTTATGCGTTTTTAACCTAAATCACAGCAGCATCCATCTATGAAGTATGTAGGTTGTCAAACATACACAGCTGTTAGCCAATCATAGCAGTGTTGATTTACTCCAGAGTACCGCCCAATATTCAGACAACATTCTGATGAGAAGGGTGGACAGAAAGTAGCCTCTTCTAAATTATGAAGAATGTAAAAAATTTAATAAAAGAACAGTACAAAATAAAAAACAAAGGCAATTCACGAACCCTTAAAAAACAAAACAAAGGAACAGTCATATTTATAGACCAAACTATCATAGCAACCACCTAGAAACACATAACACTTTCGCACAGGCTATCACACTTTTTAAAATAAATGAACTAATTACACATATGCCCTCAATCCAAATGAAAACCATCTTCTGCTAGTTTAATTGGTAATATTTATGGTCATTAACTGGTCCAGCTGGGTCCAGATGGTTGAACAGCAGGACTACCATATGGTGAGGCTGTGGTCGAGCTGGTTGACCATCTTGGTCAAGCTGAGTAGGACTGGTAAACCACTTTGGACAAACAACAATAAGCTACCGTTTATCAAAAATAAAAACACCTTTTGTTTTCCATCAGGACTTTGCTCATTTCTTCATGGGACACATAGAGAAGCTATAACAGAAATATCCACAACTTCAAACATATGCTGCGACAGGAATCTACAGAAAGAGGAAAAACTAGGCAGACAAACTGAGAGCGAGGTCAATATGAGCATCATGTTCCAGTATTAGCCCCCAACCCCCTCTCATGCAGTCCCTGTGTCATGTGAGCGCTGCCTCTGACCACACAGCAACATCAATTAGACTTAGTAGCTTTGAGTGATCAATTTGAGGGATAGCCGTGCTTTGTCAGGCCCCATAAATCATCTGGTTTGAGGTGATTTCATTCCTACAGGAGCTGTAGCCTCCAGTGTGTGTTGCATTTCCTGCAGATGTTTCTACAGTAGCAGCATATGCTTAAGCTAAGAGATAAACAGAGGTCAGGAGAGAGCCAAAGTCAAGTTCACTGCAGACAGACAGTGTTTCATACAGTGCACAGTGAGACAGTTTTACGTACAGAAGCTTGCCTTTTATTCACCTAATTCTTGCATAGCACTGTCCTATTTAGATTAGATTAGATTCAACTTTATTGTCATTGCACATGTAAGGTACACGACAATGAAATGCAGTTAGCATCTAACCAGAAGTGCAATAAGCACTTAAAGTAAGTACAGGATATACAGTGTCTACAATATGTTATAAATGTACAATAAATATACAGATAAGGCAGTACTATTGACATAATTTACAGATTTTTAAATACTATCAGCAAGATATACAGATAGGTGTACTATGAACATACTATACAGATGGATTATGTAATAAGTGTATGTAAACAATTTATAAATGAACACAATAATCTATACTATATTTTTACTTTATAATTTTATCAAAAAATTAAATACAACCTACACATAAATAATAAAATCATAATATAAATAAATTATGAAAATTAAATCAAATAATTATTACCATAGCAACCAAACCCTAAAATAATAAATTAAACACATTTAAACAACTTTCTAGTAGTGAGTGCCATAGCTACCAACTCTCACACTTTATTTTGATGTTTCATTATGTTTTGCTATTACTATTATTATAATTTTCTTAACATATCTTATCATATCTCTTATTTCATCTTTACTTTTCCATTAATTTATTTTTCTTGTATACTGAATAACAAAACTTTTATTATATTTCTTGGGACATCTGTTCTTGTTCAGGAATGAATGTTTCTTGTATACTGAATATCAGATCGGCGCCCCCTACTTAGAAAGCACATATTAATGGCAGATTTTGCATGACCATATTTTAGATCCCTTTACCTGATCTCATACCTAAGCTTAACAACTACCTTATAAACTATTAATAAGCTGCAAATTAGGAGTTAATTGAGGTTGATGAGTTAGTTAATAGTGAGAATTGGCACCCAAACTAAAAACGGGGACTAAATTAAGACATTTTAAGACTTTTTGGCTGACACCACCAATCCCTCTTATTTTTTCAACATCATCACCTCCAACCACTTGTCATGTAGATACCATTGCAAGATCCAATCAATTCCCAATGTGTTAAATCAAGTCAGGTCCTACATTTTTCTTATTCAATATTTTGAAATACATCACATTACAAACAAAATGGGTAACAAATGTAGAATAAAAATTGCCTTAAAGCTAAACCAAGCAATGCAGTATTTTAAATGTCTCATGGGCCAGGTATTGATGATCTCATTGTGTTTTCAGCACTATGCAGTACATCCTAGCAACCCTATGTTACAGACAACATGACCTATAGTACATTCTTGAAGCCTAGAACTGGAAATTGGAAGCAGTCGTGTTGAGGGAACAGTAATTTGACAGGAACTTCTGTCTACAGTGTACTCTATCATCCCTAAAGTATAATCTCAAGTGGGAGAGTTTTGCCTATTTTGGCATCTTCACACCTGGCATAGCATCTTCAAATAGAAAAACAGACTCTTTTTTTTTATTGTAACATATGAGTTCTACAATAACAAGCCCACAATGTTAGCTGAATACTGAATATGATTACTGCAAGTAAGCTTTAGAGCAGATGTTACAGCCTAATGGGACCAGCGTCATCAGAAGAGATGTACAGGTCCTTCTCAAAAAATTAGCATATTGTGAAAAAGTTCATTATTTTCCATAATGTAATGATAAAATTAAACTTTCATATATTTTAGATTCATTGCACACCAACTGAAATATTTCAGGTCTTTTATTTTTTAATACTGATGATTTTGGCAGACAGCTCATGAAAACCCAAAATTCCTATCTCAAAAAATTAGCATATTTCATCCGACCAATAAAAGAAAAGTGTTTTTAATACAAAAAAAGTCAACCTTCAAATAATTATGTTCAGTTATGCACTCAATACTTGGTCGGGAATCCTTTTGCAGAAATGACTGCTTCAATGCGGCGTGGCATGGAGGCAATCAGCCTGTGGCACTGCTGAGGTGTTATGGAGGCCCAGGATGCTTCGATAGCGGCCTTAAGCTCATCCAGAGTGTTGGGTCTTGCGTCTCTCAACTTTCTCTTCACAATATCCCACAGATTCTCTATGGGGTTCAGGTCAGGAGAGTTGGCAGGCCAATTGAGCACAGTAATACCATGGTCAGTAAACCATTTACCAGTGGTTTTGGCACTGTGAGCAGGTGCCAGGTCGTGCTGAAAAACGAAATCTTCATCTCCATAAAGCTTTTCAGCAGATGGAAGCATGAAGTGCTCCAAAATCTCCTGATAGCTAGCTGCATTGACCCTGCCCTTGATAAAATACAGTGGACCAACACCAGCAGCTGACATGGCACCCCAGACCATCACTGACTGTGGGTACTTGACACTGGACTTCAGGCATTTTGGCATTTCCTTCTCCCCCCCAGTCTTCCTCCAGACTCTGGCACCTTGATTTCCGAATGACATGCAAAATTGCTTTCATCCGAAAAAAGTACTTTGGACCACTGAGCAACAGTCCAGTGCTGCTTCTCTGTAGCCCAGGTCAGGCACTTCTGCCGCTGTTTCTGGTTCAAAAGCACACGCCTGTGCACGGTGGCTCTGGATGTTTCTACTCCAGACTCAGTCCACTGCTTCCGCAGGTCCCCCAAGGTCTGGAATCGGTCCTTCTCCACAATCTTCCTCAGGGTCCGGTCACCTCTTCTCGTTGTGCAGCGTTTTTTTTGCCACACTTTTTCCTTCCCACAGACTTCCCACTGAGGTGCCTTGATACAGCACTATGGGAACAGCCTATTCGTTCAGAAATTTCTTTCTGTGTCTTACCCTCTCGCTTGAGGGTGTCAATGATGGCCTTCTGGACAGCAGTCAGGTCGGCAGTCTTTACCCATGATTGCGGTTTTGAGTAATGAACCAGGCTGGGAGTTTTTAAAAGCCTAAGGAATCTTTTGCAGGTGTTTAGAGTTAATTAGTTGATTCAGATGATTAGGTTAATACCTCGTTTAGAGAACCTTTTCATGATATGCTAATTTTTTGAGATAGGAATTTTGGGTTTTCATGAGCTGTATGCCAAAATCATCAGTATTAAAACATTAAAAGACCTGAAATATTTCAGTTGGTGTTCAATGAATCTAAAATATATGAAAGTTTAATTTTATCATTACATTATGGAAAATAATGAACTTTTATCACAATATGCTAATTTTTTGAGAAGGACCTGTATTTGTTTTCAGTTGTCATTGTCTGAACAAGTTCTCTTTCATTTCATTTTGTCTGGTCAGGAATCACAAAGGCTTTGTGCTGAGGGGTAATTAATCAACATGAACAAAATAAAGGGAATGAAAAAAGTACCAACCGTTAGGAATGAATCCAATGCAAGGCAAGACACGGCTACTGAGACACTTGGCAGCTAAAAAAGGCAACTGTTTATGAAAGAGTATCAACACAGAGAGAAGTCCCATGCCACACACAGTGTGTTTTGACTGAACATAAGCTCATGAATGAAAAGGTAAACAGTGTAAAACGTGAGAGCTGATTCTGACATGAAGTGCCTTTAGAGGAAACAGCGTATAATGTCGAGAAATAACTTTCTCAGTGTGTACTAGATTACTGTGGGTAATATTACCCTTGAAGTTTGAGGTTTAGAAAATGTACATTTCTCTTTTCTTCTATCTGCAACTACTATACATTTGGTTTACAGTTTGAATAAAGAAATGAAAAAGTACATTTACACATTTGGCAGACACTTTTATATGCAGCAACTTACTGTATATTGCTTTCAAAGTACACATTTACTTTTTATCAGTCCTTGTTTTCAGATAAATTACAGATATATTGTGTGCATATTATAATATATGTATATTTATACTCTATATAAACAAACACAAACACACACAAAAAAACACACACACAAACAGAATTTGTATGAATATATATCGTATAGATATATTTTGAATGTATTTTTTTTTCTATATCATTTATTATAAATATGTATAAAATAACTGATATATTATCTGAATGCTTATGTAGAAGAAATATAAATGATAATAGAGAACAAGCTCTGACCTCTGTCCAGAATCTGACCTCTGTTTCTTGCTCCAATTGCAAAAATTAATAAACCATTTAAAATTAAATTAAATTAAATTAAATTAAATTAAATTAAATTAAATTAAATTAAATTAAATTAAATTAAATTAAATTTTCATGTATTGGATATTTATTGGACAACTTTTATTAGATAGAGAGAGTATAGCTGAGACTTGACATTATTGGGGAGAGAGTGGGGGAATGGGATCAGGACACAACACAGCTGGGATCGAACCTGAATCTCTCACATGAGCACCATAGCTCATGTGTCTGAATCATGTTCACTATACAGCTAGGCCACTACCTTTAACTTACATGCATGTAAGTTATATGCAGTCACATATAAGCAGTCACCTGTTAATAAACACTGGTATGTCTCATTCACAGGGAAGGGAATAGCTGGAATTTTGTGCTTGGTGATGTAAATGCCGCTATGATTAATAGAGGCTCTGTTTTTTCCATTTTCATGTTGACTCACTTTTCATCCACTCCTGGTAGCCAAGACAGACTACTATCTACGAGCACACCACACACAGAGCAAAATTACATCTGTCTTTTCATTCGTCAGTGACAAATGTGGACTCTACTCAAGTCTCTTTACAAAGTTCAGTGAAGTAAACACATTCTAAAAATGTCACAATGGCTGCGTCTGAAATTGCATATCCTCAGAGTAGGTGTTTATTTAGAATTAGTAAATCATTTGCATCTGTTAACAAAATACATTGTACTGTATATAGTACGAATCTGGAAGTACTACATTCGTCATGTTGTCATTGTCATGTGACCTACCATAATCAATTGTGCCGCTTCACAACATCTCTTCTGTGGCCTCATGGGATAGTAAAGTGTCCATTAGATACGCACTTCAGAATATCAACAGTTGTAGTAGGTCCAGGTACTTTTCACTTAATGTTTTATGAATACTCTGAATTAGAACATACAGCTCATTGCAAATATTGTTTATCGCCTATACTATATAAAACGGAAGTATGCAGCCATTGACTTAATGACTTAATTCCACTAAAAACTGCTTCCCATTTGACTTCCTAAGTATGGTGATTTTTCAATTCTTGCTTTCATGCTGATAAAATTGTGACTTAGAAAACATTGGGCCAGACTTACAAATTGGTCTTTTGGTGTTAAAAAAGTACTGTCAGGAGTTACTAAAGACGCACAGTGAAGAATTAGCTCTGAAAGGCGTGGACACAGTTATTTTATGTATTTGTAGGAGTTTCCCTTTCAGACGCAAAATTTATGAAAGAAAAGTATTAAAATAAATTGCACAACGCAATTTACTAACGTTTATATGCCATTATTTAACTTTAAAGCAGATGCTACTTTGCGTTGCTCTTGGTAGATTGTGTTGGTAATTATGGAAATTATCTGGCTGCATCTGTGTTCTTTAATTTGCGCATTGTCAGTAAACCACCCGCAGAAATTTCCACTCCCATTAGCATTTTTTTTTTTTTTTTGGAATTGCGCTCTAATTTGCCCTGTTTAGTAAATCTGGCCCATTATGTATTATAACATGGCCAAGCTTTATATGCTGTTTATAAGCATTAAAAATAAAAGATGAAGTGTGTTTCCAGTCTTATTACTTTTTCCTACCCTCTCTTAAGATGCAGAATAAGCTGTAAGTAGATTGATTTATGAATCAATCTCATCTAGGACCCCAAAGTGGTACCCAGTGAAATCCATTGATTTTTTTTCCCAAATGCCTTTTTTTCCCCCTTCTTTAAAATATAACTGGAATACTTTTTTCCCCCAGTTTTATTTTTTTCTGACTTGCTTTAATTTTATTTAAATTTATTAGGAAGTTTATTAGGGCCCTGTTTTTTTAAAATGTAGTTGTAGTTTTTTTTTTTTTGGCAAATAAAGTGCATCACAATAGATCTCTACTCTTAAAAAGAAAAGAAAGTGTGATATTCCTTAAAATTATTATTATTATTATTATTATTATTATTGTTGTTGTTGTACATTCTTGTTTTGCATTTACATTTACATTTAAAATCATTAGAGGGCGACTTCATTGAGAACAGTACTATACAGTATTAGCATATTTTAGTCTGTCACACGTAGCCATGTGGGTTTTTCTTCAAGTATGATAAAGGCTTGTCTTGAAGACTTTTGAGTTTCTGTGTGTACATGATATGAGAATAGTTTTATTAAAGGAAACAGACAAGTAAAATGATATGAGAATAGTTTTATTAAAGGAAATGGAGAAGTGACTCTCAGAGCAGCCCAGGAGAAGAAATTAATGTGTTCTCGTCTAGACAGCAGACTTCATTATTAAATAGCAGTCTTTTTCCACTTTCATATTCACAGACACTAGTCCACATTGCAAATTAATTAACTGTACCCAACTTGTATTCATCCAAAATTTGCCATATTCTGTGACATTCTTTGTTATACAGTAAATTCCACTTTTATGACTGGATTCTGAGATTCTGACTACCAAAGTGATTCCACTGGCTAAAGGAACATTTTTTTCCCATTAAATGTTCTTTCGGTCAAATGAAAACACTTTGGGGTCCTAGGCAGTCTTGATCTGAGAAGCTTGAAGAAGACTCAATACTATACTAAACTTAAAAAAGCCTTTACAAGTAAACCTATACATTTTTTTAAACAAAAAATAAACAAATAAAACAATTCTGTTATTTACATCCTGAAGCTAAATAAAAATTAGGTATGAAAACCTGACCCAAACCTGCCCTGTGTTTCCCAAAAGCATCGTAAACCTAAGTAGATCGTAGAACCATTGCCACCAATGGTCTCTTTTGAGAAACGCAGCCCTGGCCCGCAAACTAAGAGGTTACTGGGTTCCATCAGGCTCATATCAGGTAACAGACTTCAAGTATATGCTATGGCGATGAGCATGGAGATTCTGGGATGCAGAGCACTGAGAGGAATCAGCAATCTGACCCCAAAGCAGCATGGCGTCTCGTTATTTCGACAAAAATCGATAAGATTGAAGGGCATTTTGTGAGTGTAATTGGGAGGGGCCGTTCTCATGCTGCACTGGGTTGGGTTGCCCTTGTCTAACCTCGCTGTTTGTCCCAGGAGCAGCTTGCCATCCCATCCCTCCCCATGCACCCCAGCCAAAACCTGACAGACAGATCAGAGCATCGATAACAGCCTGCTGCTGTCACACCATCCTCCACAGGAGCAAACACACACACACACACACACAATTAATTTTTGGGTGAACGATTCTTCTTTAAAAAGTGGCGCATCTTACCCCACTCTCCTCAACTGTCATACCTCCCAGCCCTATTAACAAGCATGCTTGTTTGGTCACACATGAACAAAGACACATACTATTCTTTGCGTCAGCACAGGGAGGGCATGACTTATGCTACATTACTCAAACAAGCTCTTCAGAAAACACTTACTGAGAAAATGAAACCTGGAGGCAGACACTCGGGCAGACAGATAAGAGTCACGTCAGACTTAGGTGCTGAATCATTGTTTTGACTATGCAGAGTCACAGCACTGCAGTCCTCAACTTCAACCAGCAATGTCTGTTTAAAATCCACAGACAAAACAACTTACTAGCCTACTCATCACGGGAATCCCCAAAGCTTCCCAACGGACAGGGTTTGAAATGTTAATGTTTTTCTTTTTTCTTTATTTTGATGCCAGCTAAATATGAATAAAGCATAAAAAGGGAATTTTGTGTGTTTATTCAACATGTCGGGCTGACTTGTTTCGCCCCAGACTATCAGATAGTTTTGTTTATGTTCAAGTTGTGAGTATAGATTGATAAAACGCAACATGGACAGACATAACACTTTAAACAACTAACAAAAGACACATTTATGAAACGAAAAGTAAAAGAAAGTTGTGCAATACCTATCAGTATTAATAATCTGTAAGGCCTGTAACCATGTAGCATTAAAGTCAACATGAAATGGCGTTCATAACTCGGTGTACACTGTACAACTGCAATCTGATGCATTTCTGAGTGAAACAGGATATTCAACGGAAAGAAATGTAGGAAGGGACTTAATTTTATACAGTTGATTAGATTGTGAAGTGGGAGTTGCATTCAGTGCTTCAGAAGACAATGACTCATGCATTGGTTTATGGATTATTGTCACAATCGCACAATCAAAATTTGAACACTTGCATTATATGGACATAGAAATGGATTCTTTATATAAAAATCTGAACAAATTAAGTAATATATATATAGCTGGGACACTTTGAGGGTGAGTTGTTTAAAAGCACAATAAACATTTTGCCTTCATTGGTAGAATCAGTGATGCCAGCTTTCAAAAAAGCTAAAAAGAAATCCTCCAATGTCTGCTGCACCACCTACACCATTCATAGTTCAACAAACATTGGCGTATTCTCTAGTCGATAAGACTATTCAAAGATTTCCCGCTGTTCAGCTACTACAGAGGCCACAACCTCAGAAATCAGCTGGGACACTTTTATCAAAGAGGACCCCTCAGCTAACTTTTTCCCATGTACAGTAAATCTCAAAAATGCCTTCAGAATGGAGAGTAACACTAGATAAAGGAGATAAAACGAGGAGCCCATTATCTGCTCATTAGTGAATGTTATTTATTTATTGCCCAATAGATTTCATAAGCCATCTCATAAGCCAGCCAATAATTCACCAAACACAGACCCAAAAAAAGACCCAACATAGGATTTTCCAATGAAAATAAGCAGAAAATAAGCTCTGTGACCAACAAAATCTTGATTCTTACATGTTTTGTTCATCATGATAAACTTTAAAGCCTAAATACAATGGTGAGAAGTAAAAAACCAAATACATACTATAAACAAACTATACAATGGATGAATGACTTCACCGACACCATTAAGCTTCTGACAACTCTTTCAGTCTTTATTTTCCCAGAAAGTTTGAGGTAGAATAGTTAGGAAAAGCATGACGTATAAACAAAACGAGGCTTTGAAAGCGTGCATGTTTCTGGGTTTTAGCCTATAAAAATGCTGTTATGTAATTCCTGCAACACTCTGTGTATGGAAGACCAACATACAGTTAAAAACCTGTATCAGACAGCACTGGAGTGAAATGAGGAGAGCAGACGTCTGTTCTCCAGTTGCCACACACTTCACTGACACCAATCAATCTGCTGGACTTTCTGTGGAAACTTGCACGGACACAGAGGGGTGAGGACACTGAAAAAAAAAGAAGACTTCCACAGTGTGAATATGTACTGTAGATGGATTTATTATATGAACAGTGTACTACAGACGAAATGAGGAACTCACCTAAATAGTAAATATATGAGCTTCTTGTGTACATTCTTTGCATGTACACTTTGGCAAGGATGTAACAACATGTTTTATACTCTATCCTAGAGATGTGCAAAACTTCATATTTTTAAAAACTGACTAATCAGTGGATTGTTTAAACCAGCTTTTAAAGATTTTTGATGCAAAAATAAGATGATTTCCATGGTGAACTAATGTAAACCTTGTGACCAGCAGAGAGAGCCAGTGTATACAGTGTAAGAGAAGTGCATATTTGATAAAATCCACAAATATTTTGGAAACATTACTATTTTTAATGTTTTTAAAAAAATTTGGAAACATTACTATTTTTAATGTTTTTAAAAGAAATCTCTTCTGCTCATCAAGCCTGCATTTATTTGATCAAAAATATACAGAAAAAAGTAATATTGTGAAATATTATTACAACTTAAAATAATAGTTTTGATTTATTATGAGTGTTAAAAAATTATTCCTGTGATGCAAAGCTGAATTTTCAGCATCATTACTCCAGCCTTCAGTGTCACATGTAACATCCAGTCTATCACATGATCATTTAGAAATCATTCTAATATTCTGATTTATTATGAGTGTTGGAAACAGTTCTGCTGTCTAATATATTTGATGAATAAAAGGTTAAAAAGAACTGCATTTATTCAAAATTAAAAAAAAATTCTAATAATATATATTCTAATATATTTTCTTTACTATCAGTTTTAACCAATTTAACACATCCTTGCTGAATAAAAGTATTGATTTTATTTAAAAAAAGAAAGAAAAAAAATTACTGACCCCAAATTACTGACCAGTAGTGTATATTGTTATTACAAAATATTTATATTTTAAAAACATAGCTTCTTTTTTTAAATTTATTTATTTTTTACTTTTTATTCATCAAAGTATCCTAAAAAAGTATCACATGTTCTGAAAAAATATTAAGCAGCAGAACTTTTTTTCCAACTTTGATAATGAATCATCATATTAGAATGATTTCTAAAGGATCATGCGATAATGATCTTAAAAATTCAGCTTTGCATCAAGAAATAAATTATATTTTAAAGTATAAAAAATTTAAAAACAATTATTTTAAATTGTAATAATATATCACAATATTAAATTTTTTTCTGTATTTTTGATCAAATAAATGCAGGCTTGATGAGCAGAAGAAACTTCTTTCAAAAACATTAAAAATAGTAATGTTTCCAAACTTTTGGTCTGTACTGTACATATACACACAGTATATACACATTCTCTCATACGATTCTTCAGAAATCATTCTAATATGCTGATTTGCTGCTCGAGAAACATTTCTTATTATTATCAATGTTGAACAGTGATGAACGGAAAGTTCAAAAAATAGCATTTATTTGAAAAAAATCTATTGTAACATTATACATGTCTTTACTAATGCCTTGCCTAATAAAAGTATTAATTTAAAAAAAAAATCTATATGAAGAAAAATATTGTAAAAGGATAGATCTAGATATGTTGACCTCAGTAGCTTTACTGTTGAAGGCGGCATTTTCATTTGATATCCATTGTATTTTATCTATCATGGCTGTTGTGTGACATTTCAGTCACGTGACAAAATTAGCTACGCTTAATACACATAGCAGAACTCAACCACACAGAATTACAGAATCAGACTCCATCTATTTGCATTTGACACACTTTTGTTTCGTCCCCTTGAACCATCACACGTGCAATACATGTCCCTAAAGCTCCAACAAACAGACTCGATGCACTGCCAAACGACTATCAATGCTAACATCCTCTGAGGCAAACTGGGCTCTCCCATTTTTCATGCTCACAGTGCGGCTGACAACTTGATACTTGCTTGGGGAAAAGAGAGGTCGAGCGCAGCATTTGTCTGGGGAGGGGAGGAGAGCTGCTCTGATCTACATTGCAGTTGCGGCGTGTGTTTTATTCTCTAAGAGACTGAGGCTGCATCTCATAAAAAAAAGTCTCTGTTTCAAATCCGCCTTTACCTTTACCGAGTTGTGTGACCCAGAAGTCAAGTACTGCTGGCTGGCCTGTTGAAAAAGGTCAGATGAGCTTCTCATGCTTTGAATGGTGACTGCCAAAAACTGTGCATGACTTTCTCATTACCAAGACGGTCAACCTCTCTTGCTCATCGAGTGAAAATGTACACACCTCAGTGGGTGAAAACTGATCTTTTTAGCAGGAAAACATGGAACAAATAATACAATGACATCTAGGACACTTGCTGGAGTTAGTGCATACCCCCTAAAGACCACATATCAACCAACATACATCAATAATACAATGGATTATACAAATCTGTGTGAAATTAGGTGAAGGGGTATCTTTTTTAAAAGACACACAGTATAGAGAGAACAGTCTGGTACATCTAGATAATAAAGATGATAGATCATTTAAAGTTCCCACAATTCAAGTGATCCACAAACATTAACTTCTCAGCCTCTCAGTTTTCCTCTATATCAAAAGGTCCATAGAGTGCAGAATGGCCTTAGCCCCCATTTTCACACTCCCAATGAATAATATCTGGTACATATCAATATCAAGCTAGATACTTTCAAAAAGCAAAAAACTTCACTGTAAATAAGAAACATAAGCTCAATATGCATATTGCATGCCAATTTGCATTGAATCACACATGTTCAGCTTCTCATCAGAAATGTAAAAAGACTTAATGAGAAAGAACTGCCAACAAAATAAAAACTAACCATCATATTAAAACACTAAAAAACCGAGAAACAATACTAAAAACAAAACCATTACAGAAAAAAAAAAAGGTGAGTAAAAGAAAATTAAAGATACATTTTTAGGCAAACTATTCCTTGTGCATAGAAATTGTGCGTGTCTGTGTGTGTGTTTTAAAGAGTAACAGGAGAATGGAAAGCAAGTTTTAACATTCCGGGGAAAAACAAGCAGGGTGGAATGTCAAGACTATATAGGCACTGCATTGAAAAAAGAAATCTATTCTATACAGCAGTCTGTGTACTTTTGTCTCCCAGTTTTTCAAAAACCAAAATTAAAACGAGAACCATACACACAAAATAAAAACCAAAATTAAAACAAGAACCATACACACAAAATGCTGCCTGAAAAAGTAAAATATTGATTTCTTTTCAGATTTTTGTTTATGACTTTTGCACCTTTAATAAACATTTTCAAAATGCACAAATTAATATAGAAAAATTTTGATTTTACTTGTTTTCTTTGGCTAAATTAGAAGTAATGTTTCTCCCGCTAGAGCCATCTTTGGAACATTGCAGAAACCTAATACATACATACATACATTAGAGACCTAACTAGGGTTGCAAAATTCCAGGAATTTTCAAGACTGGAAACTTTCCATGGGAATTAATGGGAATAAATGGGAATAAACTGGAAATTTAGTGGAAATGTAGTTGAGAAAAAAATCTTGCAGCATAATCTTGGTTAAAACAACCTGATTTAATGCAATTTTAGTTAAATTTCTACCCTACACATTGCTAAATCACATGCACACAGCACACTGCTTACTGCAGGGCTATTGAGGCCACACCCCCTACATGCACTGTGCTTTCCTCCATAACATGAACAGATCATTTCTTGAATCCTGCACACAAAATATCAAAATGTTGGTAAGTATTTATCTTGAAAAAATTATAATTATATATTGGTAAAACGTAACAATAAAAATAAAAAAAAAAAAAAAAAAAAAAAAAAAAAAAAAATTATCTTCCTTGTGCTGTGTGTAATGTACTGTGCAACTAAATTAGGCTATACCATTGTAAAAACAAATACACTGACTGAACAAACCAGACTGGAACAAACATTTATGTAATAATAAAACAGAAGTCTAAAAATGACCCTCCTCCCACCCAGTCACCTAAGAGGGGGATTCCCCTCCAGTTTCTCTGAAGCCAAACTTGCTGCATTTGAGCCCAAAGACTACATCTAAGTTTTGATATTTTAAATATGTTTGATCAATGGGATTCAAGTTTAACTAGTAAATACCAAAAAGTGTATATACAGTAGCTAGCTAGCCAGTAAAATCAAGATATGACAAATCTAAGCGAGTTAGCAATTTTTCATTGACAATTTATGAGGTATAAACTGTGAGGATCTTTCGGCCAGCCAGTTTTCTATTATTAAACAGAAGTACAGTACTGGTCAAAAGTTTGGAAATATTACTATTTTAAGGTTTTAGTCAGTATTTCTTCTCTTTTTTTTAAACAAATTAATACTTTTATTCAATAAGGATGTGTTAAATTAATAAAAAGTAAAGACTTCCATTGTTAGAAAATATTTCTATTTTGAATAAACACTATATATGATAGTTTTATAAATTTCCCCAAATATCCAATTAATTTGAATAAATTCCCAAAAATTCCTATAAATTCCCATAAATTCCTGGTAAAATTCAAATTTGGAATATTTTCAAAATTCCCCAAACGAAGTTCCCATGGAAAGTTTCCGCCCCTTTGCAACCCTAGACCTAATACACAAATATGAGTTTAAAATAGACATTGCAGAACTTTATCGTAATTAAATTATATATTGGGGTATAATTTTGTCTGCTATCTGGATCATGATATTGGAGAAGACCATGCATGGTCACTCAAAGCACGTACAGTACATTGTGTTAGAGCATGACACATGATGCTTTATATGGGGTAAATATAATTATAATATTTCAGCCTGATCTCATGGCAGTTAATACATATTTTATGAGGTGGCTAATTTGTATGAATTCGTACAACCTCACTTGTACAAATTCATACGATTTGTGCTAAATCTTATATATTTTACGAATTGCACAATTGGTATGAATTTGTACAAATAACCGACACCTAACTCCGCCCCTAAACCTACCTGTCACTGGGGTCTAGACAAATCATACAAAATCATACGACTGAGGTCATATGAATTTGTATGAATTAGCCACCTCGTAAAGTACGTGAATTGGCATTGCATATTTCAGATCATCTCACAAAGTTCCGTTATAATCAATGAAGCTCCACACTGCGCAATGAATCTCTTATTTACATCATGTTACACTCCGAGCGTGCAGCACTGAACAAAACTATGGCGTTTTAAGCGCTGAGTGGATTCTTATGTAAACGGCCTCTGCTTGACCATTGCTTTCAAGAAATCAACAGATATGTCAGTGATTGATCAATGCTACAAAAACACGTTGAAAATAGAAACCTTTGAAACTCTCCAGAGTTCAAACACAACTAAACACTGGAGCATTTGGAAAATATGTTTCACCAAATAGCGCGAGAGGGCGCTTACACTCTTGCTTTCTTTCGTTCTCCCAATAAAACCCACACAATATACACTTAAAACAAAAAAAATAAAAAAAATATTTAATTCAAAAAATTGGTTAAGTCAATAGCGCGAGAAGCATCTTAAAAAAGACACTAAAAATAACTAAAAATAAAAATAAATATAAATATACAATTCAAAAACAATCAAAAAAAAACTTTAAATAACTTTAATGAAATATAAAAAAATAAAAAAATTTAAATAATGAAAGTTAGTTTGTGTCTGCTTATTCTAACCAGTATTTGAACCAAAACACATTTTCCATATTTCGTCTCTGGTTTAAAAAAAAACAAAAATGAATGGACGCAAAAGTACACAGGCCTACAGTACATCTGTGATGTAAATACACTGAACTGGTGAACCAGAGAGAGAAAAACGCCCTATTCCTGTATATGATGGAGCTCTCATTTATTCATTTTGTAGATGCTATCCAAAACGACTTATTTACAGAGCATTCAAGATTTACCAGAATCTCCTTGGAAACTAAATGTATGATCTTGCCATTGTTTTGTTTAGGGTTCTTTTATAATTATAATCATGTATGAATTATAAAATAATTATATAGCATATATTAATATATAGATGATTTTTTTCAGCTTAAGAGTTCTCTCTTTTAACTAATATAAGCTAAATGACCAGCGTTTAACTATCTCTAGAATATACACTAGCACTATGCCTGCAAAGACGGGCAGCGTTCCCTCCCTTTTCTTTAACAAAACAAAAGGGGGAAAAAAATCAATAAACCTTTCAGACAGTGCATCCATTTGGCAAGGCTGGTTCAGCCCAACTTTCTCAAATGGCAAAAAAGGAAAGCAATAATATATGGCATCAGGTTACTTGTGATTGTTTTCTATCTGTCATATCATCATCTCAGAGAAAAAATAGCACAATGCTCCAGATGAGAGCGCTGTTACTGTAAAACCATAGATAATGGCATACAGTAAATCTATTGAATTCTGTTACTACTGTACGTGAACATTGCCTATATAGCAGAACACAGATTCAACAGAATCTGCCCAAAAATGTTGAGGTGGTTCTCCTACCGTGATGGTTGTCCTCTGACTGGTTGAATCCGCACAGCTGGCAGATGGAGCGCACCCAGCGGTTCATCTCCTCCTCCGTTTCTGCCACCATGTAGAAGGTTCTCTCGTCCATCTCGAACACAAAAACAAAACTGAACTCTAACCCTTTGAAGGTGAGAGGCCGGCGTTCCACCTGCTCGCAGCAGTGCAGGTCGATGATGCGAATGGGCTTTTTGGCATGGATCATTCTAGTAATCAATCAACAACATCCTCTCCTCCCATCATCCCCCCACTAAGAATAATAAACCACCGCTTCTTCCACGCCTACAGACATAACAATAACAACGATGGAAGGATTTAATAATAGTCAATAGTTTAATACAGTAAAAACAGTAATAAATACAATAAACACTAATACTGTGAAATATTATTATTATTATGTATTTCTAATAATAATATTATTATTATCATTAAAAAACTAAAATATTTTAAAATGTCATTAACTCCTGTGAGGCAAAACTGAATTTTCTGATTTTCTGAATATGCTGATTTGCCTTCTTTGATGAACAGAAATTTGAAAACAGAAATCTTTTGTATCATTATAAATGTCTTTACTGTCACATTTGATCAAAGTAATGCATCTTGGCTAAATTAAACTATTAATTAAATGCTTAATTTGGTCACACTTTATTTCTATAGTACACTTTATACATTCTACTAACTGTAAGTAACTTTGCAACTACATGTCACCTAACTCTCATTAGAGCATTTGTAGACTGTAAGGTTAGGGTTAGTAGAATACTTGCAAAGTTACTTATAGTCAGTAGAACATCTGTTGAGCGATATTAAAATAAAGTGTTCGTAGATATTAAGCAGACAGTCTACTAATACTCTAAAGACTGCTAAATTAAAACCATATGCAAATTAACAAATCAAAATAAAGTTATATCAATAAAATCAAAATAAAGTGTTAACAAAAATTTTCTCACAAAAAAAAATAACAAAACTTAAAAAATAACAAAGTGTTATAAAAAAAAAAAAAAATAGTAGTGAATGTTTATAGACATCTGTTTTTTTTTTCAAGTTCTTGTTTTATTTTACTGTTAATTTAAATAATACAGAAATGATGAACTACAAAAATGAAATGCTCATTCAAAAGAACAGTTAAATAAGTCTTCAGTTTGTGCTTACTTAACACTGATCAAAACAAAGATTGGGCTCCATGTGTGTTTCTGCGGGTGTGTGTTCCATTTTGTGTTTAAGTGTGTGTGAGCAGCTTGAGACAGGTGCTACTCCCACACACCGTTTCCTGATCAGATAGAGCTTTAAGGGGGAAACAAACACACATACACACACAGATACACTGCATGAACTCTATTATGGCAACTGTAATAATGGCACGCACACCTGCTAATCTCCTATTTGATGATCCATACATTTTTTTTGTGACACACGCAAGCTACAAATACAAATACAAGGATTCCCACTTGTGTACAAACACACAGGTGCTTCAAGTGTAGTAGTTGGGAACTCCCCTAATTTGAATGTAAATCGACTCTTCTGCTTCAACCGCAAGCAACAGAAATACATTGTAATTTTAACTGAAAAAAAAATAAAATAAAAATCACTTCATAATAAATATATTCTTAAGTCTGTAACAATAAAGTAGTAGTAGTTTGAAAAAAATAAATAAACAAATTAGATAAATAATTTTTTTAATAAATAAATAGTACACCTTTAAATGTTTAGATGTCCAGTGTAGAGAGTTATTTCGACACTGACAGAAAAAGTACATTGAGACACAGCCGGATGATGGAAAGAGGTTCTGTGGCCCAATGCCAGAAATTTACTTCCACCCCATCTTTCTCTCTCTCTCTCTCTCTCTCTCTCTCTCTCTCTCTCGCGGCTCTCTCTGACACCACTCCTCCCACCGGCCTCTCTGTCTCACCCAACACTGACACACACACACATGCAGAGCCACCTCCGCCACCAAACCAGGGAACCAAGGACACTGTTTCCACTAAGCGCTACACCCCCACTCTTCCTGGTCCTGCATCCAGCCTCACTGTCCGACAGGAAGCGGAAAATTAAACCCCTTACCGCACACTATCTAGTACACACTGCACTGAATAATCTATATATATATATATACATGCAGCCTGGGACACTATACACTGCTTACCGCACACTATCTAGTACACACTGCACTGAATAATCTATATATATATATATATATAAAAAATGTATGAGCAATAATTTGCCGTATTCAGTGAGAAACATATCAAATGTATGTGCGCTATAGTTGTCACATGACCTCATGTTTAGTTCAGCGAGTGCTAAAAAAGGCTTACGAACACCACTGAAAATGCTCGGAAAAATATGAATAATATTTATACAACTTCTTAAACGTTTATTGCTATTATCAGTGTATTATCAGTAACTTGCTTAATATTTTGTGGTAACCATGATACTATTTTTCAGGATTCTTGGATAAATAGATTTATTTGAAATCAAAATGTTTCGTAACATTATAAATGTCTTTACTGTAACATTTGATAAAATTAATGTGTCCTTGGTGAATAAAAGTTTTCATTTCTTAAGTCATACAAATAAATAAATAAATAATGACCCCAAACTTTTGCATGTTATTGTATATAATTAATATCATCCGCATTTAAACAACTAGTTTAAAAAATAACAATTATTTAATACAAAGTTTTATATAGTTTTACATTATTACAATACATTTACAATGACAGTTCAATAATTCTATGCTT
Organism: Cyprinus carpio; assembly: GCF_018340385.1. Lineage (NCBI taxonomy): Eukaryota > Metazoa > Chordata > Actinopteri > Cypriniformes > Cyprinidae > Cyprinus > Cyprinus carpio. The sequence continues at coordinate 9,634,400 of NC_056586.1, forward strand.
TTTTATTTTCTAGTATTTTTATTACCTAGTTTCACTCAAAAAAAAAAAAAACAGCATTATTTAATTTTAATTCATCAGCAAGAGAGTGAGAAATTAGATTTTTTGTGTGTGCATGTGTGTGTGTTCATTCATTTTTTAAATTTTTAATGGTAATACATAAAACTAAATAAATATCATTTTTAATTTTTAATTACAAAATGCTTCTGGACATTTCTTGCCTCATTTTCCTAGAAATAAAATGGTAATAATGGTGGGTTTAGGGTGTACCATTAAAGTAAAGGGTTGTGAACACTGAAACATTTAGGAAAACAAATTTTAGTTGGTCGTCCAACAGAATATCATCATAATGTACAAACAAAACATACTGTATACTACAGAAATAGTAGTTTGAGCATTAGCATTATCATTATTAGCATTATCACGTCACTGCTGTATCCTCTGGATATGACCGCCATCAGATCACTCAGAAGTGAGGATGTGCAGACAGTTTTCTGCCCTGCTGTTCAAGCAAAACAGGAAATTAAAGTGCCTCCAAATTTAGATGCAGTTTAGCTGTAAATACCTGAGAACTGAAGTAGTTTTCTGCTCTAATGTGATTCCGGATAAGTTTTTAAGCTTTACTTCATACTTTACACTGGTACACATGCCTGCTAATTTTCTGTTTGACAATCCATTACATTTTATGTGATACACATGCACACTTCTTCAGCAAATATATACATAAGGGTTTCCATTCATGTACAAATGCACAGGTGCTTCATGCAGTAGTTGGGAATTTCCCTGCTTTGAATGTAAATTGTCTCTTCTGCTTTAACAACATGAAATGTAACAGTGAAGTTCAAAATGACCATTTTCATCAACTACACAAAGGACAACATGCAGGGGTTATTTTATGATAATGACCATATGACTGCATTGCTTTAAAGCCTGAAATGAAGACAGACAGTTTTTGTTTGATCCAGCTGTATTTTCTCAGTGCAACTTATAACAACCAAGTGAAAGATATAACACCAACATGTCAGAAAAAAAAAATTTAAATACCAGAATCACCCCCCCTTGTAAATATGACTTGTAAACTCAATCAGGTTTAGCTAATCACCTTCTCAATGGCACACAATGCTTTTAACTTTGATCAGCTGTGCTCATTTTGATTAGCTCAGCATGAAAAGATCTTTCCTGGAGCATTTCAGTCCTTGGTACAACTGAAGCAAACAATCAACTATGGGTGGCAAGGCACTATCAAAAGATCTCAGGGATAAAGTTGTGGACAGGCACAAGTCAGGAGACTGATACAAAAAAAAAATTAAAAGGCTTTATCAATGCCTATAAGCACAGTGAAGTCTATTATTAAGAAGTGGAAGGTATTTGGCACAATACACAGACCCTCCCTGGATCAGGACGTCTCTCCAATCTGGATAAAAGAGCCAGGAGGAAACTGGTCAGAGAGGAACTCTGAAGCAGTTGCAGGAATTTATGACAAAGAGTGATCATTGTGTGCATGTGACAACAATATCACAAATTCTCCACATGTGTGGCTTGTATGGGAGGGTTGCAAGAAAAAAGCTACTCCAACGGAGGAGCTCCGGAAGGATAATAGGAGGAGTAACGGACAAAATAAATTCCAGGCCTGGTCCTCTCTCGTCCTTCACTATCGTTACTCCTCCTTTTATCCTTCTGGAGCTCCTCAGTGGGACTCGAGACCAGTGAGTGGCACAGGTATCACTCATCATCATTCACTCCACCAGCCTCGCTCCGTTCCCACGGCTCTCGGCCCCACCCCACTCGTCACAACATCCCTAGTCATTATACTAAAATATCTGACTGCAGAAAGTCTCATTGACCAATCAGATTATCAGATGAGATCAAAGTCTTCCGCAGTGCTGTGTAATAATTTCCAACAATACCAACCTGCTTTGATACATTTCTATTTTTGAATCATCAGACAAGGGCAAACCTCTGGCCAAAAAACAAACAGACAGTCTTTCCATGTTCCCTGTGTGTATTCCTTTCAGACTGACACTAAACATACACACAGCTGAATGACTGGAGATTGTGGGAGCAACAACACTTCTCAGTTCTGTGTTATTGTCACCAAAGCCACCCAATGGCCAGACATACTGTAGACATGGGCAATTGTAGTTAAGGTTTTCTGTTATTGCAAATAAATAAACAAAAATAATCAATCAAACAAACATATTAGATCAAACCCAAAATGAAAATCGACTAATTTTCAGCCCATTTAAGATGTAGATGAGTTTGTTTCTTCATCTGAACAAATTAGCAAATTGAGCATTACATCACTTGCTAACCAATGGATCCTCTGCAGTGAATGGGTGCCGTCAGTAAGAGAGTCCAAACAGCTGATAGAAACTTCAAAATAATACACACGCCTCCAGTCTAACAATGAATGCTTTTTGAAGTGGAAAGCTGCATGTTTAAAAAAACAAATTCATCATTATATCATTTTAACTGTTGCTTCTGGCTAAATTACGAGTCCTCTATCCGTAATATTGCTTTTTTCCATTAAAAAAACTCGCCTGAATCAGGGGAGAAATATGCACAGATCAAGGACTGTGTATTTGTGAAAACCGTCCAAAATTGTTCTAAACAAGTATTTTGATGTGAAAGGGCAACAGAAGATGGACTTTTACAATGGAGGGAGTATTATTATGAATTATGGACCAGATTATTGTGATTTTTTTTAATGAGCTGTTTGGACTCTCATTCTGACGGCACCCATTCACTGCAGAGGATTCATTGGTGAGCAAGTGATGCTAAATTTCTCCAAATCTGTTCTGATGAAGAAACAAACTCATCTAAATCTGGAAATGCCTGGGGGTGAGTAACTTTTCAGCAAATTTTAATTTTGGTGTGAGCTATTCCTTTTGTTAATAGCATTTTAATATTAATGACATTATGTCTTATGATCAGAAAAATACAAAGTTCACCAGCTTGTATGGACAGTTCTTATTAAACTTTTAAGGGTGATTTTTAATTAAAAAAAAAAGCTTTTTCAATACTTGGAAAAAAGCAGCCAGGACATTCCTCAAATTTTCTCCATTAGTGCTTCCTGAAAAAAAAAAAGTCATGAGTTTGGAACGAATTGGAATGAGGGTCAGTAAATGACGCCACAACAGAAACAATCTTTCCTGTAACAGAGTTGTTTACTGTATCAGTATAACATGTTTCACTTTCAGTTTAATCAATCATTGGTATGGATTGGCTAAAATAAATTTTAGGCGGATTTTCTGGAAATACCTCGGCTCGGTTAATCTTTCTTTGCTCTAAATAATAGCAGTTTAACTGGACTTGGCAGATTGCTGATGGCCTTTTGTTGTTGTTCCAACACATCCGTAGTAGATCCTTGTTTGTGGTTTTTGGTGTGGCAGCTTTAGTGCTATGAGAAGCTCCACCCTCAAAAGCATCTCTGGCCACACCCATTCAGAGCAGAGCACAATGTACCGTCAACAAAAAAGGACATGACGTAACATTCACCTGATAAGGCCGCTCCTTACCGTTAAAAACGAATTCTGTAAACTATACATCCCAGTTTTATTCCATCTAGCTGATTGGTTTGTTTTACGAGTGATTGAGTGAGAGTGCAAACGAAGAAGACGAGAGATGTGGAGAGGGAGAAAGATGCAATCACTTTTAGTGCATTTCACCCACTTGTCATTTGAATTTATGGCACTCTCGTGGCTGTAACATGACTGAATGAGATTCGGAACAAAGCCCAGACCAGTTGAAGGAGGTCTCCATGAACTTTTGAATGGGGTTATTTTAATAATTTCAGCTATTTTTTTTTTTTTTTTGTGGACTAAATGTAAACATCTTTTTTGTAAAATATCTCACTCAGGACAGTACTAAATAAAAAAATCTGGCAACCTGCTTGTGCGTCAAGTCTGAAGAGGAGTGGCCGGGTGAAAAAATTCCCTCTCCAATATTTAGAATTCGGACTGCAATACCTAGTTCAACCACTAGTTGTCAATCCTACATGCAGCACCTTTAAATGCATGTTTGTAGTGTTTCTTGAACTTTCCTATGATGCAAAGGATGAAAATATTTCTGGAACCAAGGCTACTGAAAAAGTGGACAGTCATTGTTGTGCTCTATAGCACAGGAGGAATGAGCTATATGATAAAGAATGATGATACAAAACATATGTTGATCAATGGGAAATATAATGGCATACATCCAAAGGCTGATTATTGATTGGTGCTCCCCAAGGTCTCGTGCTCGCTCTGTCAGACTCAGCACACATACCATCTTAATGAGCCTAAATGGAAACACGGCAAATCTAATCATGCACTGATCTGCAGCTCATCATAAACTGAGCCATCTATGTGGAATACATTCTAAAATCAATTCTTAGTCATCTAGTTGCTTGTTAAAACAAGCTAAATCTATTTCAGATCTATGTAAAGGAAACATCGAAGGAAAAGGGAAAATCCGAATTGTTTTGAAGGAGTCACCTTCTAAAATTAGATGCAAAATACCCTTATGTTTATTCTCTGGCCAAAGGCCTTTGTCTTTTCTGAGACGATGACTCATGCAAACTCTTTTTATAGAGACGCTAAACAATACTGCAGAAGAAACAAACAAACAAGACAAACTCGGGTCATCTACAGAGGAACTCAGCAAAGTTCACACAGGCAATGGGAAACAAATCGTGGCGGATCAAAAGTGTAGTGAGGGTAATGAAAATATCATTTTTTATTAAATATGGGTTCATATGTAACAAGGTTTGTGCTAACAACAAAGTGTTTTGTGAGGTAAACAATTGTTGTTACTACTAATAGATTAATCTATCTGTATTCAAATTTAAAGAGCAGGTCAGATGGTATTTTAAAGTGTCCCAATATTGTATTGGAGTCCCCTACATCAGGTTTAAATGCATCTAAGGGTCAGAAAACATTGTAACTTTTCAGAATATACATTTAATATTAGAGTCATTTGACCATGATTAGAAATGATTCGTTTCAAGCAAGTTCGGAGCAAGCGCCATCCCTTTCCTCAAGCCTACTCTGCTCTGATTGGGTCAGCTGGCCAAACCTGTTGTGATTGGCACAGAGATTGAGTCCTTGAGCCAGTTAGCCAGCGCTAACATTGCACAAAGCCCCCTTACATAAAAACCATAATATACTCAATCCGTTCTTATAATGAACAAAAATACAAAAACACTTATGCACGCGAATCGTGCCCACAGCTAAAGTTTAGCTGCTAAACTGTGAACACTAGGTGGATACTCGTTAGCCGAGTGCTAACGTGACTAACCTGATTAAACAATACAGTTTGTAAACAAAAATATGTCGATACTCGTTATGTTTGAAGAACGACAGAGCAAAAGACGCTTGGTCTTAACTTTTAATCATAACGCAGAACAGTTGTTATCACCTAGGAGCACCAGCCGAAATCACTCATCTCTCCCGCATTAACCCCTGTAACTTGCCAGTGCAGCACAATAAAACAGCAGTTTCACAATTATTATAACGTCTGTGTGCTACACTACATTCTTTATTATTAAACAAAGTAATTAGAACAACGTCAGTCTAAAATAATCGACATATTCTTAGGTTCACTGAGAATTTTTAGAACTACTTCAGTAAGACAGTAATATCGTGCTTTCTACCTGGAAACCCTAAGCCTGCACTAGGTAAACACATCACATATTGGCACAAAAAAATTATATTTTGAGCACTCAATTGAAAATGTACACCTAACGTATCAATCGTACAACGTACAGGTCATGGTTCAGAGAGCTTGTTAGTCCAAATTAAGAAGATTAGAAGCCAACGAAGATAAAAGCCCAGATTAGAGAAGCAGCTTCTTGATAAAATGACAAGCACACAACAAAAGGCTCGAATTGTATTTCCTGTGGTATCCTTGAACGACCAGCGTCTTCTCAACCTGATGTAAACGCGCACTAATAGCAAAAGTGTTTGTGGGCAGATCAGACTCTGTCTTCGTATTGCGCAGGCAGGCGGGGATTATGCAAAAGGGTTACCCGAATGACGTGACTACCAGGCAAAAGAGTCTAAATATAACGACTGGTTTACGGCGATTCCATAACCGACTCTCGTCTTTGAGAGAGGACAATATCTTTCTATTTATCATGCACTTTTTGATTAACAACTTTGCAGATTGTTTTCATTTAAGGATAGCTACGTTATAAACTATTAAAAAAAAAATTAAAATTCATAACCCCAAAAATCCCTCAAACATAACAAAATATGAATATGTATAACTGCAGGGCTCCCTGCAATATTTCATTAAAATAATTGAAAAATTGCAATTTGGTTTCCCTAAAATCCTGCAGCTCTAATTATGATTCTTTTTTAAATGTATTTTTAGACACTTTTTTTTTTTTTTTTACTTTTGTACAATTAACAAAGGCCACCATAAGGAAAACAGTCATCAACATCATTTAATCTTTTAAGGGGAAACAATCAACCTGAAGTGTCCCACCTGTAGTACCTGCTCCAAACACACACAGACACACACACACACACACACACACACACACACACACACACTAACAGCTGAGCAAACACATGACTGTTGAGCTGCATCGCTCATTTAGACTCTGCTTTTATAAAGGTCAGGCCTCAGTAGCACACAGGGCGGTTGGGGTCTTTGTTTTAAAGCAGACAGTGGCAGTTTGGTCAGGCAAACTTTAAGTAGGTCACACTCAAATATTGCATCTCTTTCTGTCTCACTGCCATCTCTGTATACTCTGTTGTGAATCAGTTATGAAACTGAATAACTTTAAATGATGAAGTCCACCCATAATTCCATAAAATGTTCATCTGACATGCTGCTGTCCAGCAAGCGAATCTCTGTGACCACAGAGGCAATGGTTAATCGATAACAGGGTCACATGACAAACACACATTCCAGGAATGAGAGACAGAAAAAGCAAGAAAGATGTGTTAAAGAACATTCTATACAGATCGGGAAGACACAGAAGAATGCATGAATCATAAAAAAAAACGAATTGTAATACATTATCAAAAAAAAGGATTGGAATTGGCTTTCAGTTAACAATAACAACTGGTTTATTCAAAATCATACTTTCTCAAACTAAAAAGCACTACCAGTAAAAAAACAATACTAGGCAAGAGCAAACAAATACACAAGTTTTCCATGTAAATGATATAAATAGCAGCACAAGACTGCAAGAGTTTCACCATCATCATTACCGCATCAACCAAGCAGTGAAGAACCAGATCAAAAATAGGTTCACTCTCGTCTGGATTCTTACTTCTAGGGAAAGGGGGAGTTAAAAAAAAAGTTTTGACAGAAAAGCAAAAGGTTCTTGTGTCAGTAAGACAAACACTGTACTCCCACATAATATTTCTTGAAGAAAGAGGAAGCATGCACTTTATGTCTGTCTACATTATGCAAAGCTGTTAAAAGCATTTTTAAAATATCAGCCAGAGCAACTCAAGGCCAGTGATAATGTATCCTCAGAAGTGTGAACAGTACAGTTAAGTGTGAATTAACAGAAGCCTACTAGACTGTATTGATGCATTGTATAATGTCACACTGGACAACCACAAACAGTAAGCTTAATGTAACAAGCTATTATTGCTTTTTTGCGAAAACGTATTTTCAATACCGTTTAGTTTTAAATAATTTCCAAGCAAAATAAAGGAATAATATCATCTCTACATTACCAAGACCTCTATGCGCTCAACTCTTTATTCCAATTGAGTTTGATATTAGCATGTTACTAAGCTAACAACGTGACACTCTAATAAAACAAATATTAAGTAAAAACTACAATTTAATAACACTAAGTGATTCTTTTCAAATTTAAAAGGCATTTTATAATTTATAATCAGCATTTCTCTTGCCTCGCCCACCATCTTGGATTTAGTTTTTACATTAAAGTGCCCAAATTATGGGTTATGAAAGGTTCATATTTTGGTTTTGGGAGCCCCCAAAATTACATAAAAAAAAATATATATATATATTATACCCAAAAAAAAAAAAAAAAAAAAAAAAAAAAAATATATATATATATATATATATATATATATATATATATACCCACATTCTTTGCCTTATAATATGCATGTATTTTTATCTTACTTGCTCAACGACTCCCAACGATTCACTCAACAATTAATTTTTCCAAACCCCTCCTTTGCGTGACGCTAAACTGCAGTGATTGGTCCGCATCATGCCTGTAATGTCTGATTAGCGTTTGTGAGCGCAGTGCTGCTTTGTGTACAGCGTTACCGGGGAAACCACTATTTTTACTGCTCCAAAAGCAGCACATAGTAGCAAAAAAATGTATTTGCATTTTCATTCAGACCACTGCGTAAAGACCAACAAGTGGGCGAGGAATATGCTAATGTTTCATGTTGATTCATTTTAAAAATGACTCGTTTCAATGATTCAGAGTCGACTCTTTCTTTTGACAGACGACAACTTTATACACGGTGCACTTTCAGATTTAAAACTTTGCAGGATGTTTTCGTTCACTTAGAGCTGTTACACACTGCATGAAAGGTCATTTTCAAAAATCCATAATGGGGCACTTTAAATTGCTTTTAGGAGGCCGCATGCAGTCTTAAATTTTCCTTTCTTTCCATTGTGTAGTTAGTTTTTTCCTCATCTTTTTTCTGGCCTTTTTATTTACTTATTTGTTTATTTTGGCATACGAGGAACAAGCATTGATTTGTGGTTAAAATCTGTTGTACTGGACTTCCCCCTTCTCACTTGTTTTAATTGACATGTCTGGTAGATGTTTTGCATGCACATCACAGACATTTACTCTACACACACACACACACACACACACACACACACACACACACACACACACACACACACACAGCTGGATGTGACTGATTGAGGATAGTTCCTGCATGCTGAGCAGGTGTCATGTCTCTGTGTTTACATAAGTGACATCAGTTATGACACTGGAAAGTTGTTCAAATAAACCTGACGATGTCTTGGCGTGTGACTGTACGGCCTAAAGATGGCTCAACATTTAGATATTTTTGGTGTGCATATGCGGTTTCACACCATTTTTCAATGTTTTTAGGTCCTCCAAAGTAAACAGCACACCTAAAGAATTTCCTTCCTTTAAAAAGGGGTTGTACTAAGCACTTAAAACACCCGAATTTAGATTTTAGAAAATTACGGTCTGGAACACCTGGAAAATGTTTTATTTTGTTGAAAAATGCTTAGAAGTCATGATGCACAGAAAATATTCTGCCTAGAATGAATTTTGTATTTTTTTTTTAACACTTGTACACTCAACATGAATAAGCTACAAGAGGTAAACAAGTCAGCTTGGTCAACAATATTGATTTCTCAAATTTAATTGTTTTTAGTTTTGATGAACCATTCATCTCTTCCTTCTTACTAATGGAAGTACAACAAGTTACAGTTACTTGTTGCTACTAGTTACAGAACAAAGTAAACATGAATGAACACCAGACTTACTGAAATGTTTCATGTCTCATGTAATCACAAAATCAGTGTTTCAACTGTGGAAAGTCATCAGTAAAACAGCTTGTAAACAAAATGGCATGCAGTGACTACACCAAAGCTCTTATTCAATGAAATGGAATGTTCATGGAAGAAAGACAAAAAACTAAAATGTCAAAATACAGATAAAACCACTACTTATAAAACTCCTAGCTCCCTGGCTCCTGAAGGCAATGCTTGAGTCCCATTGAGATCCACTGCAATTCACATGAAAACTCTCTACTTCCCCAATAGTCAAAATAGAGATGTTTAACATTCAGCAGCTGTTACATTTCATGCACAGATAAAACCCGCTAACCACACACACTCACTAGTACGCTCGAGAATGAACCTAGGAAGCTTATAAGGATATCAACAACATATAGCAAATGCAAATACCATCATGCAGTTCAGAACTTTAATGTTGGTTCAAGGCTGGCGAACCAAACAAGTTCATGCCAAAAGAAGTGAATCTCTCCAACAGAAAACACTTGCCTCAAATGCCTCGTTTGCAGTCCTGCCATTATTTTCTTGACTTGGCTACGTCATGATGTTACACATTTGCATTGCCCTCAGCGAACAGCTGGCTAAGTGATTTCATTGTATTGAGGAGACACAGTTGTTTTTCACTGCGAGCACAAAAAAACAACACAAAACCACAATAACAACACATATAGTTACAATAGATATAATACTCTTTACAGTAAGCCTCAGGAGCTAAAACACAATTATGGAACTGGGTGTTATATTTCTGAGACACTAAGTGGCTAACCAACCACAACAGACTGGGACTGCTGACCAATCCATGTAGACATTTCAGAAACTCAGGCTTTAAAGAAACAGGCACTAAAGCAGAGTGTTTCAGGCAGAAGGTGCTGCATCAGTGTACACTATATGTTTTGAACTTTAAATCATGTAAATGTATTCAAGCAGGCTCCAAAAATGTGCATATGTGCAAAACTATATAAGCATAATGGGGGCTCTTTAAGATTGGTCTCCATTGGAATAAAGGGGTCTGACATGAGCTCAAAAGGTAGCATTCACCCAACCAATACTCATCCATCAGACTACAAGATGGTGAAGCGTGATTCACTGCCCCAGAGAATGTGTTCCCACTTCCCTAGAGTCCAGTGTAGGCACGCTTTACATCACTCCAAATAATGCTTTGGATTACACATGGTAATGTGAGCCCTGCTGAAAAAAAAAAAAAAAAAAAAACTCTTAAACTAGACTCAGCTGGTTTGCTATTCTTAGGTGGTCTCCCATACTGGCCTAGCTGGTCTTTGGCTGGTCAGTCTAACCTGATTATGAAGTGTCCCACACTCCTCTTAAACTAGCAAAACAGACCAACCTGAACAGGATGGGAGACCAGCTAAAACCACAAAACTAACTTACATGAAATGTATGGTAAACAGATCTTTGCTGTCTTGGACTGAGGACAGTTGATTTAACACACTCCAGCACACGGCGGTCGTGTGGCTGAGCTGTTGCTCCTAGACATTTCCATTTCACAATAACAGAACTTGCGGTTGACCACGGAAGGTCTCGCAGAGCAGAAATTTGACAAACTGATTTGTTGGAAAGGTGGCATTTTATGAGAACAGCACGTTGGGTGTCATTGCTTTGGTTCACCACGTTCTAGTCTGAATGCTTGTCTAAGGAGTTTGCAGTAGCTGTAAGCTTGATTTCATGCACCTGTTAAAAATGGAAGCAGAAATAGCCAAAAACAATAACTGAAAGCAGGATGTTTACATAATGTCATGAATTACTGGGAATTGTACCATGCAAAATGATGCACAAACAAATTAGCTTTGGTGAATTTGGTTTATTGTTCTTTATTTTCATGCACTGGAATAAAATTATTCTGGCACTTCCGTTCTACTGCATCATGACTTTTGGGGATGAGCAAACCAAATGAAGAATGATTGCATTTAGTTACTGGAAGAGTATTTCATAGCACTTGCAAAGAGGGAAGGACGGAAGTGCAGATGGAAAAAGGGCACGAGAAATGGAGCAAAAAACTGACAGAGGACCAATTTAGCTGATTAGAGTCTTATTCTGCTTGATGAGCCAAGCTGCAACTACAACCTACTGCATTCATCTGGCCAACAGTCTCCTCAACAAGGTGCAGAGCGCCAGCAAACCTATTAAACATTGAGCCCTGATTGAGCAAAAGACACATGCGTCACCTCTGAATGAAGCCATTGGGTGCTGATAGCTAGATCCAATCAAACGCATTTAGTTGACACCCACTCGTATCTGAAAAAGAAGTTTAAAATCTAAAGCCGGGGTTGAATGCTTGCCCTGATCCATTCATAATGCCATGCATGAGAACGTTGAGTGACAGCAAAGCATTCGGGCTCATCAGAACTCTTTGTGTCACTTCCTCTGCTCTCTGCCATCTGTGCTGTTTTTGTGTTTGAAAGCTGAACTAGAATCAGCAGGGTTCATTTCAGTTGGGTTTGACTCAAAGCATGACAGAGTTATAATAGGGTCAAGATGAGCATACAACATAAGCCGTCTGAAGTCTCTCTGGTTTATCAGGTTGACTTCATCAGAGGCAGATTCTATCGCACGTTAATGTACCCTGATGATAAAGTCAAAAAACTGTAAAAAACTGAGACAGTGGGCCACATCCTCCATCACATAAACAAGCCAGGCTGACCTGTAAATGCTGGTTTAAACCGCATGTAGCGCAATAGATGTTGCAACTCTGATTTGCGCTGAAAGTTCAAGAAAAATGCTTACAAATATGCAAAACTCATGGATGGCAAAATCACGGTTATGTTCCAAACACATGGCCCACACTCATAATTTAGATTTTTGAATTGAGCCTGTAAATAACCAGCCAGAATACCCTAGCAACTATCTAGCAATGTCCTAGCAACCACCCAGAGCACTGTAGAATCATGGAATTAAGGGCTTTAGAAAATGTAAAAATCTAGTTTAAGGTTTGGGTTAGTATGTGTGTTTTGTTTTGATAAATGGTATGTCATGTTTTATTTTAATAATACTTTTATTCAGCAGGGAAGCATTACATTGATCAAAAGTGACAGTAAAGACATTTCAAATGTTACAAGAGTTCAATATCAAATTTCTGTTCATCATAGAATCTGTTTCCACAGCAGTACAGCTGTTTTAAACATTGATACAAGTAAGAAATGTTTCTTAAGCAGCAAATCAGCATAATAGAATGATTTCTAAAGGACCGTGTGACACTCATGACTGCTGAAAAATCAGCTTTGCATCACAGGAATAAATTACGTTATAAATATGTTTAAATAGAAAACCGATATTTTAAATTGCTATATTACTGTTTTTACTGATATTTTAAACAAATACAGTAAATATAGCCTCGATAAGCATATGAGACTTTTTTGAGAAAAATATGAGAACAAAAAATCTTATCAACCCCAAACTTTTGAACATTAGTGCCTATTAAAAAAAATAAAACCTGGTCTTATTTTTTTTTTTTTTTTTTTTTTAACATTTCACAAAATAGTCTTCGAAAAGCTGACAAACAACAGCATATCTGTAGTATAAGGAAGTAAAATAGTATAAATAGAACACTTCTTCATATCAGTCCGTTTTTACTTCTTGTTTTCAGATTTTACATTTTCTCCCCATTTTCATAAATATCATAGTTTAGAGCTACATTTTGTGGCATTAACTGACGTAAATTAAGCTTTATGTACTGCATGTTTAGTGCAAGCAAAATACATTATGCAGTGGTTTAACAGCATCAACCATTCGAAGAACTTCACACCCCATTCTGACTTGATTCTTGGTGCAGATATGCACATTGGAAATTCAGGTTGCTCACAGACAACAAGAATGATTAACCAGTCCATCAGGAGTGTGTGAACTGATCCACACAGGGAGAAATGCAACAGGCCGCCTCTGCATTTCAATGCAGGGTGATAATGATTTAACAGAATCGGTGGAACGTATCACACAGGGCTCTGTTTTTACAGCGATGAGTTTACAACGTCTAATTAGAAGCACAGGTCCTTAAGAACCGCAAGACATTTCTGCCTATCGCACCTCCGCTGGTGTCCCACATTTTTTTTTTTTTTTTTTTTTTTGAAAAACATGTTTATCTTGATCATTAAGAATCAAACCACTGTTACAAGAAACACTTTCAAACCCAAGTCCTCCCTAGTGCTAACAAGCTTTTTGAAGCTTTCATCACGCTGAAGTCATTTGCATTGAGGGGTAATAGTTCACACAGGCCTGTGATGAGCAGCTTCAGGAAGACAGGGCTTTGTCCTGGAACCATGTCTGAAGTAGACGTGGAGCAAAGCCAATGCAGTCCGTCTCCCATCATTTTAATGAGTGCCATGTGACCCCTGTCATCTGCCGCACACAGAAGCTCATCCAATCACACACGTCATCCTCAATATAATGACATCACCTGTACGGGTGCCCTCAAGTGTCAGAACAGACAAATGTTTTAATGATCAGTTTCTCACCATCTCTTAGTGTAATCGACTAATATAGATCCATAAAGCAAAGCCCTGGAGCACTGGAGCATTAGGACACAGTGAACATTGGGAATTTGTGTCCATTTGTATAAACCAATTTTTCTGGGAAGTGATGGGGAGATTATCAGGGTCATTTCAGAAATCAATATGGTATCATCATTTTGCATCCCAAAAGCTTTGTATTCTATGAAGGGCTGGACAATATACTGCAGATTAAATAACATAATTATTGATATCATAAATTTAAAATAAATAAATACTTCTGTGCATTAAATTTTTAAAAAAAAATAAAATAAGGGTATGGTGAATTATGAAAATGCATGACTATACAAAAATGAGGCGTTTTCCAAAGCATCTTAATCATAAATAATGAAACACATAAGCAAATGTCCAACCTAAAATGTATGAAGGTCCTAATGCAGTAAATTAGAAATAATATCAGCATAATTTACCCAACAATATCTGCAAAACAATTCAAAGACTTTGTCACAGCCGTTATTCCATTTATGTTTTAGCATTCATGGGACAAACATGGTATAAATGTGTATTTTTTTTTAAATTAATTTATTTCTTATTTGTTCTAGCTGTAGGACAATAAAAGTACATCTTACTGGTCTACATAATTAGGCAGCATACTTTGCAAATTTGGAAGACTACAGACACATGCCTTAGACTTAAATTAATGTCACCCAGTTTTAAATTAGCTTTTAAAACAGGCAGCAAGACACAATAGAGGTTTTGAGACAGTGATAAGAGACCTTATTTTGACTTGCGTTAAACTTCTTCAAGCTTATGTGTACACACACACACAATGTGTGTCAATCAAAAAGTATATATATATATATGTAATTAACAAACCACATACCATCTAATACTCAATAAAAAGTATATATATATATATATGTATGTATTTATGTATGTACAGACCTTCTTTTATGTAATCCTCCTGTAAATTCCTGGCCAGGTATATATGTACAGTACAGAACAAAAGTTTGGAAACATTACTATTTTTAATGTTTTTGAAAGAAGTTTCTTCTGCTCATCAAGCCTGCATTTATTTGATCAAAAATACAGAAAAAAATGTAATATTGTGAAATATTATTACAACTTAAAATAATAGTTTTCTATTTGAATATACTTAAAAAAAAATAATTTATTTCTGTGATGCAAAGCTGAATTTTTAGGATCATTATCACAATGATTTCTAAATCATTCTAATATGATGATTCATTATCAAAGTTGAAACAGTTCTGCTGCTTAATATTTTTTCAGAACATGTGATACTTTTTTAGGATACTTTGATGAATAAAAAGTAAAAAAAAAAAAAAAAAAAAAAAAAGAAGCTATGTTTTTAAAATATAAATATTTTGTAATAAACAATATACACTACTGGTCAGTAATTTGGGGGTCAGTAATTTTTTTTCTTTTCTTTTTTTAAAATAAAATCAATACTTTTATTCAGCAAGGATGTGTTGAAATTGATAAAAAGTGATAGTAAAGAAAATATATTATTAGAATATATATTATTAGATTTTTTTTTTTTTTTGGAATAAATGCAGTTCTTTTTAACCTTTTATTCATCAAATATATTAGACAGCAGAACTGTTTCCAACACTCATAATAAATCAGAATATTAGAATGATTTCTAAATGATCATGTGATAGACTGGATGTTACATGTGACACTGAAGGCTGGAGTAATGATGCTGAAAACTTCAGCTTTGCATCACAGGAATAAATTATTATTATTTTTTTTAAAGTATATTCAAATAGAAAACTATTATTTTAAGTTGTAATAATATTTCACAATATTACTGTTTTTTTTTCTGTATTTTTGATCAAATAAATGCATGCTTGATGAGCAGAAGAAACCTCTTTCAAAAACATTAAAAATAGTAATGTTTCCAAACTTTTGGTACTGTATACATGTATATATATGTTGTGTGTGTGTGTTGTGTGTGTGTGTTTTGGGCATAACAATATAATATAAGGCATATCAAACTTTTATATATATGTGTGTCAGTGTGTTGATGTGTGTGTGTGTGTGTGTGTGTGTGTGTCCCACTGTGTGTGCCATCCAGAGGGTCTGGAACAAGCTACTGCTGCTGTTTTATGCGCTTTCAGGATCAAAACAAACATTAACACCTTGACAATAAAAACTAATAAAAGGCACTCAAACTTTTTTGAGTCACATGATCATTATCAGTGGATTTTGATGATTAGATTCGTTTTAGGTTAGATTGATTTCCTTTGACTTAGTGCTCAAAAAAACACCAGACTTTAAAAAAAAAAGTCACAAGAAACCCCAAACACATCCCACTCATTTCCCCTCCTCATGAAACCCCAGGCTGAACATTTCCTGTAGGTGCCATCCAGAGGAAGTCTGGAACAAGCTACTGCTGCTGTTGAGCTTTCAGCTTACAACACAAACAGGTAGCTCCACAGGACATGCTGAAGGCCAGGCTATTTACTATATAAAGATCCTCCATCTATACTGTAATTTCCTGGCTAAAGAAAGTTCAGAAAAAGTGTCAACTAAAAGGCTCATATAAAGGAAGCCATAACCCACCGTGGATAAATTATGTAATTTATATCTCATACTAAGCAGGAAACAATCATCACACTGTCGTTTTCTGTTGATGAACAATATGATATTGCAGTAAGTAGATATGGATGAGGTAACGGGTTGTGATATAAGTTACACAGCAGAGGTTAATAATCCAGTTTTACATTGGCTATAACTTTAACCTTCATGTTGACCCTGATCTTCTTTTAATATTGATAACAACAATCAATCAGTTAAAAAACAAGAAAAAAATAAGAAAAAAACAACAAGTAAAAAAGATCAATAAAACAAAAAGACTATAACACAAACAATTTTAAAAATACAATTCATAAAATGACAGTCCGAACACTTTTGCGACGCAATGGTTTAAAGTTTCAAAAAAGGCTCCGTTGTGTTCTTTGCTCGCTTTCTCGATGTAATTTTGTTTGTTTGGATAACCGTGGACACACTTAAATCATTACATTAATAGGCCACGTAGCTTACAATGTTTTTGTTATTAAACTGAGATCACACTAAATACAATTTCCGTCGTATTAAAAACATTTCATAAAATTTTTCAAAAGCATCTGTTTATTGTCACAAATCGCACCCTGCTAATAACCTATACTAATAACGTAAATTGTTTAATCTCACATTGCACGTTTCTGGAGACGCTGTTTCCTGTATACTTCCTACGCCGTGATAAACAGTCAAACAAACATTTTTACACAAAAAAAAAAAACAAAAATAAAAAAAAAACACTATTACAATATGGGGTTGTGTGTGATTTTAATTCAATTCTGGGTTGCAAATAAAATGCTAATATAACACACACACACATACATACATACATACTGTACATACATATATATATATATATATATATATATATATATATATAATATATATATATATATATATATGAGAAGAGGAGAGAGATTACATTTATTTTTCCATTATTTGTTCATTTGTTGCTGTTTTAATTTTGCTTTAAGTGTTACTTTGTTTTATAGGAATGCTGCTGATGGATGCACAGTTTTACTAAGTTTACACAGAATGCCCCCCCCCCCCTTTGCTGATGGATGCTGCCCAGCACTTTTTATCTTTGTTGTTAGTTATTAATATTATGTTGTTTATTATGAACAGTTTCTCAGAATTAAAGATGTGTTAAATTATAATTAAAGAGAGTCCTTTGTCAGAGCCTTTTTATTCTTAATTTTGACATTAATTTTCATTTTTACACTAGACACATTGCAATCGGTTCAAATATCGGTTATCGTGTCTCCTTTACAGACTGGTAACACTAACATCCATTTCAAGTGTCAAAACAAAACCCACATACTATTCCAATTATCTAATACAATGTTTACAGACTGGTCCCATTCTCTTCCATTGTAAGTGTTTCACTGCAACCCAGATTTTATTTTATTTATTTTAAGAAAAAAGAGGCACATGTGGAAATACATTTTTTTTTTTTTTTTGTGGTGAACAACATTATGCCTTAAGTGCTGTCTATTAAGCTGAGTTGTACTGAACCCGAGGTGATGGGTTTCTTCAAATCTCAGGAAGCATCATTAGTCGTGACTATTGCTGAACTCTCAGGCATTAAATAGTAATCTACACAGACTCATTAACTCAGCCTGAATGGACACATTTCACTGAGCATCTCCCAGCACTCAAAGGACACCCAGCTGTCTGCAATTTCGGAATTGAGAGCAAATCCAATGTGTGTCAGAAGATGTGAAACAAGGAGAATATCTGTTTGAGCGTTGGTTTGCCAGTCAAAGCAGGAACTGGGAGGTGTTTAGAGCTAACCTCGGAGGGCAAGGACTTCCCAGCGCCCCTCTGCAAAACAACAGCATGGTCGGCAGCTGACACACTGACTCTGAGTCTGTCTGTGCGCCTGCTCTGGAAACACACTGATCCCCACCCAACACATGAAGTACACTTTCCAGATGACAACACAGTGTAGGGAGGACACGTGGAGTAGGGAGAGAACACTCTGCAGTCACCTTCCCCCGATATGATCATGCAGGAATGTAGTGGATTATGCAAACAGACATGTGGGTGGTACCAACTACTTCTCTAGCTGCCTGAAAGCTCATGTTACACAAGCACAGTTGAGATATTCTCACCTCTTTCTGCTCAGGCACTTTTAATGCCAATTTCCGACCTTCAGTTTTATTGCAGTCAGTAGTGACACAGCCTTTGGCACAGCTTCACAGATGTGACATACAAGTAGGACAATCATACAGTGGTTATTTGCACCAAATAGCATGTTTTCTTAGCGATGGATGCTATTAACACTAAGTGAAAATAGCAGCATTTTTTTGTGATATGTGTAAATAGCGATAGTGACTATTTACACTAAGTGCAAATAGCAATTAGATACTATTTACACTAAGTGAAAATAGCATGTTTTCTTAGCGATGGATGCTATTAACACTAAGTGAAAATAGCAGCATTTTTTTGTGATATGCTATTTACACTAAGTGCAAATAGCTATAGATTCTATATTTACACTATGTTAAAACAGGAGGATTTTCTGCTATTTATACTACTTATTGCAAATAGTGGAAATTATCAATAACTCAGTATTGTTGTACATTATAAAACAGTATGCAATAATAACTTACTGAGTGTAAATTTTAATTCAAATTATTAAATGGATGCCACCTTATTGGGAGGGGGCAATTTTTTTTTTATAACTTATCCGTTTTAATTATTTTAAGCCTTAAAGTTCTGCATAATTAGGGCATGGTCACTTGAGTGACAGGTGGATTGCCGCTGCTGTCACCACTGTCTTTGCCCATTTTCGATTATCCGGGAGTGACGCGCGTTGACGCGCTGCCAAGATGGCGACGGCCGGCTCCGTCCACTTTAAGCTTCAAAAATGCTCTTCAGAAACCTACGGGTGATGTCACGGACACTACGTCCATGTTTTTATACAGTCTATGATTTTACCATCTGCGCCACTAGAGCTGACGACTGTCATCTGTCTTTTGTAATGTTGACCAGCCAAATCACACTTGGTGGGCAGAGTTAGTGTAATTAGCCTCTGCCAACAATGTAGGCTATTTGCATTTGGTGTAAATAGACACTCCGATATTTAAAATATTTAATTAAAAAAATAATGACTACATCCTGACACATTGCAGTAATACAGAAAATGTGCTTAATTGTCTTGGAAATAATTTCCCAATGCAAACAACCTAAATGGCCCTAAAATGTGTTTAATTTTTCTTTTGCATTTTTTCTTGTTCTATTTTTCAAAAAAAAAAAAAAAAAAAAATAATATATATATACACTATACAGTTTGTTTGTTTTGTTTTTTCCATGAGAATCTGTTTTCTTCTGCATTACCATCATGAATTAGGAGGCTATTTAGGACCATAAAATACAGAATGTTCCATCTGATAAAACAAGTGGGGGCCTGAGACTGATATTGCTGCAGAAGTGTGTTCATTTACTCATTTGCTTTCATGCTTTCTCTAATGCATCAGATATATTTAAACAGAAATATCTTTATCTTAGTCATACTTTTAATGCAAATACACACTTCTATAAAGAATGACATAAATAAATGAAGAAAAACAGGAAAATATCATAAAAAAACATTAAGGCAAACATAGACTACTCTCCCAGAAAGGTCATAAAAAGCATCAGCAAACTTACTACGTCAGTTTTCAACTGTTGCTACTAGTCTGTAACTGCCCAGAGTGTTTGGCATGACTATTTGCATACTATTTACATGAGAGGATTGACGTTAAGGAGATACCTTCTAAAGCGTGTATTTACCTGTTCTACTTTAAGGACACCTGAACTGAAAGCAAAATTTTTTATTATTTTTTTTACTCTGAAACATTAATTATTACTTAAATATTTATTTGAGAAACTAAATAAATAAGTTTGAATGAAAAAAGTCAAAGAACACTTTATATGAATAGAACAAGGAAGTACTAATCCATCCATAATACATTCACTAAAGTCTCACAATCACTACTGAGAATGCATTAGTCAAATTGCCCTTGTAACGTATTTGCCTTAGCATTCACTCTCAGACTTCAAAGGAACCCAAAACACTTACAGGTCAACGACAAACTAAATGTGAGTTGAACTCTTCACTAATCCAAAAACATGTGAAAAGACCAATCAATCCCTAACCAGCCCAAACTGTCCAGTTCCTTTTCTCCCAAAAAAACACCTTACAAGAGGAACGCTGAAATCCACAGCTGCTTAAAATATCTCTCTAAATTAGGATGTCAGTAATGTCAGATGACAGCAATTCAGTTCCCTTAATGGCTGTCATTGTCCAGCGCCAGCCTGTTTAATTGGAAGGAATTTTTTAGATGGGACAATTAGTCCCTTTGGCACAGGCTTTCCCCTGTCCAGCTGATTTGATAATTTGTGCTGAATGTCCATAACTGGCCTGTGGATTTTTTTGATCCAAGACTTCAAGATCACGACGTACAGCTTGTGGACTAAAGGAATAGTTTGGCCAAAAGTGAAAATTGTGTCATTATTCACTAACCGTCATGCTGTACCAAACTAGTTTGCTGTTATTTTTCCATTGAATACAAAACCATAAAATATTTTTTAAACTAATATGCAAGTCTTGATATGCAACAACAGCTCCAAACTGAAAAAAAAAAACACCAATTAAGCACCATAAAACATTCCATATAGCAACACACAGGTTTAAAATGATACAAGTGTGAAAAAATAATAGCAGAATTTTCATTTTTGCAACCCAGGCTCATTGCAAATACGTGCCTGTGGTGACATTTGTGCAAAATGATATGCAAAATGACAACATTTACAAGGTGAAATATCCAGTGAGTGACACTAAAAGTGCGTTCAGTTTTATTTAAAACAGATTAACGTAAACATGGCAACATTTTAGAACACTGGTTGTTGTTACTATCAAGTCAGTTTGGAAATAAACTATGTGCGCTACAAGCCACTATATGCTAAATGATATGCTCCATCACGTTTAAACATAAAAACGTACCACCTACAATAAATTGACGGTTTAACAAAAGCAAACGTCAGATAAAAAACATTTGCTTAAGCAACCATGCCATTTTAGCTTGCTTCTGCAAGTCTTTGAGTCCTTTTATCATGTCTTGTGTTTCACAGGACTCATACCAAGTGCAGTGCCATACCAGGTGCGCCACTGAGCAAGTTTACTATGTTAGAAAAGCAATGCATATGGAGCTGGTTATGTGATGCAAACGCCAAAATGCATTAGTTTACAAATCATGCACTAAGTGTTTTTAGATCATAATCATTTCATTTAGGTACTGCGGTGAAATGCATGGATACAACAGGAACATTTTTGGAGTTTCACAAAAATGTAGCCGGCATGCTTTTCCAATGTTGCATTTTTGAGCGAACTACTCCTTTAACTCAGTTTTTTGATTCAAGGAGTATTGACCTTCACTTATAAGGTAAACATGTGTCTGCTTTTCCTCTTCCCAGCCCCAGCTGCCCGCTTATTTTGACATGAGCAGTTTCTGTGCAGTTCCACATAAGACTGGGCTGCTTTATGTTGAAGACAATAAGGAAATGACCTAGCATGTGTGCATCTGAGGACATACAGATACAGGCTCTCCCGATGAAACCGAGAAAGAAGGAGAGCGCAGGAGAGTGAGATGACATCATGGCAAAATTAAATAGGAGGATGGAGAAGTCCTGTAATGCAACACTGTAGATAAACATGAGACAGCTGTATTTATGAGATGTAGGACCGAATGCCTTCCCAGCTTTTGTGCAGAATGCATTATCTGCTTTGACAAACCTTAAAGCAACAGTCTCCAATGTTCAGCCACCAAAGAAGGATGTGACATGTCTAACGGTAGTCTCCAGTTTACAATAATGCAGCAACTGGCTACAAGCAAGCTGATATCAGATGAAAGAGTGACAGACTGGACAGTAAACAATTTGTGCACTTTTAATAGGAACAGTTGCATAGACAGCTGTCCAAAACAGAATTAGGAAGCAGACAGTGTCTCTGTGGTGTCTTCAAACCCCATTGTGCACAGCTTCTTTAGTTCAGCTAAATCCAGATTATAATACAAATAATAAAATCATAAATCAGTTATCATATGACATCATCATTGTGTGCTCTTATGACAGTACATGTACTAGTCAAAGGTTTTTTCTGTTTTACATGAGATTTATCGCAAAACAGACAGTACCTGCTAAGGCAAGGACAACGAGAAAGATATAGATAAATATACTCAGGCCGATTAATGAAATGAACTTTGAAAAATATTGAAATATTGTGTAAAATAAGTACTTGTTTGATTTCAGCAATGTTGTGCATCGCTGTAATCATTTAAAGTAAGTTTTTGTTTATGATTTAATTCGCCCTAGAGTGTTTTTGGGCTATACTGACACCTACTGGTCTGGATGCATGAGGTTTTGTCTGTTTACTAAGCTCCCCAGTTTCATGCCATACTTCTGTTTTATAGCTTTTGGTTTTATGGTAAACAACTAATTTTATGCTTATGCTACGAAAAAGAATACTATTGATATAAAAGCCTTGGTTTTTTTGAAGACTGATCAGTTTCTCAGAAATGCTGTTAATTTATTTGTGTTGAACATGTGCCATTAGCAAAAATATACAAACTGTACCTTTACTTTGTGTAATGTATAAATCAGCATTATATATGCAGCCCTGCTGTGTAGACATTGACATATTGATCTGCATTAAAAACAATATCAGTCAGATGCACCTCATTTCATTTTAGTGTACATCTCAATTGCTATCATTAGGTTTATGTACAGGCTCATCTTTATGTATACTATTTATAAAAATACAGCAGTAACCAGACACCCTGCTCACTAAATATCCTATTATCTGCTGAGAAAAAAAAAAAAAAAAAAACAGCTTAGACCAGTCTAAGTTGTTTTGCTGGCCTTAGCTGGTTTCCCAGCCTAATCAGGCTGGTCTGTTGTCTGGTTTTAGAGGGGTTTTGGGCACCTGCTATCTGGCTGACCAGCTAAACACATGCGAGCATTGCCAACTATGACCAGCAAAGCATCTTAGGGTGTTTAAAGTTGTTTTTATTTTTATTTTTTATTTTTCCCCAACAAAACTGTCATTGAAACCACAGTGAAGCGCATCTTGTTGACTTATAAACTAATATTCACCTGCATTTTAATTTTCTTTCAAGAAGGATGAATAGATTCCTATCAAATAGTTAGTTAATAAAGTTATTCACAGCTTTCAGCATCACTGTATATAAAGCACAATATTTTAACACAGAAGAACATGAAACACTTACATATCTCCGCAGCTTTTTCTCGGGTGGCGACTTTCTCAACCATCCCTGACAGATGATTTCCCCTCCGCTCATTTTATAAAAAGAAAAACACAATCACAACAGTAAAATCACTCTGAAGTCCTCAGATGATGCGGGTCCATCTATGTTGAACGCGTGTAGGGCTGCGGTGTGGACGCTGTGATGATGGGACGCGTCCACTGAGCTCAGCAGGACTCGCTGTAAACACTACGCGCAGGAGAGACGCTTGGCGCGAGATGAGGGGAAGAAACGCTCGAGTTGTACGCAGATGTAGGAAGTGCTGTTGGTTGTCTGCTGTTTGTTTTCCCACTCACTCACACACACACCACGCCCACTGAACTGAAGGGACGGGACTCTCTCACTGTAGGGATGAACGAAGACAATGAACCACAAGCGTGGAGTTCACTGCGCCGACACCGACTCACACATAGACTATAGTTAGTTTATCTGCTAGATTGCACACTTATTGGCCTATTTTAAGTCTTAATAAACGTTGTAAGCATTTCTCAGATAATAACATTTACTTTAAGGGATAATGTTATAAAATGAGCCCCAGCAGAGAGCACCGAGTGTTTTCCCAGAACAGAATCAGCCGTAACGTTGCTGAGCGTATTATAAGTTTGAGAAACACGCCACCTAGTGGACGAATTTATGTAATGCAAGATCAGCTATACACGCACTGGGACCCAATAACTGGGTTAAAAAAGGGTTTGTATTGTTTATTTTATGCTTATATTTTTATTGCTTACTTTTATTTCATTCGTTCATACCTATATTTATGTATATTTTCCTCTGTGTTTTATTCTTTAATAACTGCACTGTCCATGGAGCGGACCTGACTCACATTTCACTGATAGGCTAAGTTCTATAGGCATAGCTATGTTATAAAAACAAAAATGTATATTTTTTATTTAAAATAATTTTGATGACATTTCTTGCCACATGTGTAGTGGCAGTAAGACGAGAGAGAGCGCTCTCATAAAATGATCGCATAATTTAGTGGAACATTGTAGTAACATCATCCTCTGTAAATGAATGAGGTGTGAGCATTTGAGAATGTATCATTATCTTTCTAAATGTGCGCTCTTTGGGGCTAAAGGCTTAATGGAGCTGTTTAAAGTAGCCGCATGTGATAACAAACTAATAGGTGCAGACGCGATTCAATACGTGTGTCCTTCTTCTATGTGAAATATTCAAAAATTACCAGTTTTTGTTGTTTGATTGTGGCCTCGAAGTTCATAGTTCTAAGCTGTTAGCCCTGGCTGGCCCGTTTACATCTTGCATGCGCAGTGGAAATGTGGCTAATAATTTCTGAATTCTGACTGACATATAACGAACAAATCAAACAAACGTAGTCCGTCCGTGTGCACGACTAATTAAGAACTAAACCATTCATTAATGATTACTAAATCAGCAACTAATAAAAAGTCTACCGGATACACACACACACACACACACACACACACACACACACACACACGCACACACATACAGTATATATGCTTTTTACATTTTTAAAAAAAAAAAAAATAATACTTTTATTCAGTATTCAGAAAAGATGTGTTCAAATTGATAAAGTGATAAGATTTCTATTTTGATATATATATAAATAAACACAAATATATAAAACACTGATAATAAATCAGCATATATATATATATATATATATATATATATATATACTAAGCAGCACAACTGTTTCAAACACTGATAATAAATCATCATATTGATTTCTGAAGGATCATGCTTAAGACTGGAGTAATGGCTGATGAATATTCAGCTTGGACATAAATTTAATAAATTATATATCACAGACATAAATTATATTTTAAAATATACTAAAATATAATTATATTAATTCTTGTAATAATATTTCACAATATTAAAATTTTCTAATTTTTGCATTTTTGATTAAATAAATGCATCCTTGATAAGCATAATAGACCTATTTAAAAATATTTAATTTTTTTATTTATTTTTGAATTCCTCAGCTATGTCTGAGCCACTGTGATGTCACAAACATTTTGAGTTTTCCCCTCTTGTACCTCACAGTGCTTTGGTCCTGCTTGAAGGTCTCCCTGCTACACTTATTGTAGTAAGGCTTTCCTCTGTGTATACATATCCTTACAAGTACAATTTTAGCTGTATTATTTGTGTCCCCTTCAAAAATCAACAGTGATTTTTGACAGAGGACAGAGTTCTTCACGAGTACAACCGTTTATGGAGAGCGAGCAGGTCTACGACGTCCCTCACAGTAAACCCCCAAAATCCAGCACCAACACGGCGGAGAAAAAACATTCTCATCGGCCTGATGAGAAGCCTGGTTGTGTTGCTGAGGGAATCGTTCATCTCTCCTCTGAAAGAGGAGAAGAGGAGGAAGAAAAAGAAAGTGCGCCACTTCAAGTGGCTCTCTTACCGTTTGATGAAAGAATTAAAATCCTACAGGAACCCTTCTGTCCCTTACGGTTGTAAAACTTGTTAGCTTCTCTTATAATAAATTCAAAATTCAAGCGTAAAATACAATTATACTTTGCACTTTATTAATAGGTGAAAATCTTAATAAGTGAACAATTAGTAATTCTGTCACCGCAAAATAAGTATTTTTATTTGACTTATTTATTCATCTTGACCAGTTACTGACTACTAGATAACATTTTGTGCTGATATTCTACTCTTTAGATCAAAAGCCTCTGTAGATCTGTAGAGGTTATTGACTACGAGGTTCTTCAAGTCCAAAACACGGAATATGTCAGCATTGTGATTTTTCACTAGACAAACTTGCTTAAGACTGAGTTAAATTCCCTTTCTACATCATATTCCTTTCTTCCAGCCTGATCATTCACTAGCCCGTTCCCAAAGAAGTCACCCTGACAATCCTGGCCAATAAAAGCCCAGTGATGGACATTATTAGGCTTTTGGACTGGCAGAACCAGCAGAACTTCTACGTCATGGTCGCCCAGTGTTTCTCGCGCTAAAAACGTGTTTCACTTTGTGGAACACAACAGAGGCAGCACTGGGAATCCTTCAATGCTGTATGGATACTTTCCAGATAGTTTCGACTTCTACAGGACCAACATGAACACCTGGTCCAAACCTGGCTTGACAGAAGGTGAGTCCTTCTCCACAAATTCAATTCTAATACAAAACTTCATGGGCTTTATAGGAGATAACCATATGGATAATGCAGGAATTTCTGCACAGAATGCTGACATTTGATCTGCTACCTTCTGCAGCAAAAGCCAGAGCGTCTGCTCTTTTGTCTTCCAGGCAGAATCATCCATCCACTTTAACATTTTGCAGGGCGAGGAAGCCCTGGTAGTGTTTTGTGCCTTTGGCTTGCGGTAATATTAACGACTGGTGATGTTGCTTGATGAAGGATGTGAAAATTGATGTACTTTTGTAAATAATTGAAGAATTTATTACTTCATCTGAATGGCCACAGAGCTTCCAGCCAGAGCACTCACAGAGATCTACTGTTTAGTCCAAAAAAAAAAGTTACCATATGTGTGAAAAGTGCACCTAACTAAAACTTATATATTTTACATTTTATATTAACAGATTGAAACACTGGACATTAGTCTTGCAGAAAAAACATTAATTAAACAAAAAAAAAAACAAACAAAAAAAAAAACAAAAAAAAAAAAAAACTCAATCACAAGATCAAAGATGCTCTCAGAAGACTAAGAGAATGATTTTATTTTGATGATGTTAAATGAGATTGATGATATTGGTCATAAATAATAAAAAATCAAAACAATTATTTGTTTTGTTTTGTATTTCTCAGGGGGGACTGTTAAGTAATATCCGCTCCTATTACAGAAAAGATGAATACTTTTCAAGAAAAAGTGTGAACCACATTATTCATCCTGCTACATTAGAGCAGTGGTTTCAAAACCCTGTTTCTAGAGCTTCATCAATATTGCTCATTTTGTATGTTTACCTAATCAAACACACCTGATTCAGATCATCAGCTCAGTACAGACTCAAAGACCTCAAACGGGTGTCACACATACTGTAAAAGACATTCACTGTTTTCACAAATGCATGTTTTTGTAGTTTACAGAGATGATAATGGTGTCATTTTCAAAAACTTGAAGTTTGAAACACGTTTTCAAAAGTTTGTTTTCAGGCCCTCAAAACATTGTGTAAATGTAAAAAGTTTTCCATTTTTAGTTGAAAACATTGTCGTGTAAATGCCCCTTAAGTCTAGAATAAAAAAGTGGATGGGCTTAGACCAGTTATAGGCCTGTTTTAAATTAACCATTCAGTTGGACAATAATGCAATGATGATAATCTTGGATATGTGAGAAAATCTACATAATTTAAACTATCACTTTTATATCAGTTCTTAATTACTGAAATCAGCATATTTGAGATATTAAATTGATTTCCAAGGTGTTTTTTTAAGTAAAGAAAGGGCAATTTTTTCACATTTTTTCCTAATTAAATTAAAATGTTTGCATATCAAATTCTTACATTTCATTAATGAATTTACATTTACATTGCAAAATTACAACGGTATGAATAATGTTATGAGCTTAGTGTTTTAAATAATTTTTATTATACAAACATGAAAAGTTGTAAAAATGCAATACTTTAAAATATGAGAGTAAATCGCCAATATGTGGCATCAAGTGACAGTGTTAATTAGTGAACATTTAAACCATTAGTTCAAGAGATTCAGTCAGAAGGCTGATTCTTTTAACAATTAACCAATGCTGTCTTTACGAATGAATCACTGAATTATTGACTCAAATTATTAATTCAAAAGCGCCGAGTCATTTAGTACAAAAATGCTGCTGTCCCGAGATTAGTGCATGATTATTACTCGTTTACTGAATGTATAAAATCAATGTCAAATCTGCAATCATGCTGATTTAAAAGTTGCAAAAGTTAAAATAAGAGGAAAGAAAAAAAAATAGCAAAAGTTGTTTTTAGAAACCTACCATGCATATGTGTCCTCCAATCCAGCCCTGTGAAAAGAAGGAAAACAGGAGATGCAAGTGAGTACTACTTAGTAATACATCTACTGTATGTTTGGAAAGCATTACATTCCATTTTTGGTCCCACATTTGTGTACAGAATTTTGATAATGAAAAAAATATATATATATTCATATTCTAACATACAGAATATATACATTGTAGCCTTTTCAGATTTGCTAAAATACACTTCTTCAAACAATCTTGTAAAAAATGTATCACATTTTCTTCAAAAATATTAAGCAGCACTGTTTTCAACATTGATAATAAGAAATTATTATTTTTTGGTTTTGAACATTATTTCTGAAGGATCATGTGACACTGAAGACTGTAGCAATATTAAAATGTAAAAAAAAATAGTTATTTTAAATTGTAATAATATTTTACAATATTACATCATTTTTATTGTTTTTATATCATTTTTGATTGAATAAAAGCAGTCTTGGTGAGCATAAGAGACTTTCAAAACTTTCCTGACAACTAACATTTGAACAGTAGTTTATCCATGTCTTAAGTAATTGCAGCATATATTATTTTTATTACTTATTACAATGTGAAAAGGGACACTTTTTCGAAATTGTTACCGTGCTAGTCGTTGACTCAGAAGTTCTAGTCTCTCCTCTCTCAGGGATCCACCACAAAGCTCCCGACTCCAGGCACCAAGAGGTCTACAGCAGCTGCCTGTCCGAAAAGAATCATCAGGAACAACTAAATGAGCAATGAGCACATAGATGTGAGGAAACGTGAAAAGAATTAGGCCTGACATGGCATGACATCTTTACCACATTTGATCATTTACTCTAGGCTTTAAACATAATATAAACATATTTCACACAGATTAGCAAGTCTATGAAAAATCCTTAAGTGGAACTCATGGCAGGACCACATGTAGTAAGAGCTCATTCTTACAGTGTGCTTGGGCTGGTCCTGGTTGTCTCAGGCATAGAAAGGCTTTAACTCATAGGGATAGTTAATGACAAACACTGGGACATTTCCACATTTCACTAGGAACTTCTCATGCTCTGTCTGAAGATCACAGCCCCACTAATGTAAAGTATATGTCAGAGAAAGTAAAAACAGATCATAAAAAAAGGTCTTCTCAAACTAAAATATACACTACTGTTAAAAAGTTTGGGTCAGTAATTTTTTTTAATGTTTTAATGTTAATGCAGCCTTGGTGACTCTCCTGTGCTCATCCAGGCTGTTTTTACTTGATCAAAAAATACTGTAAAACCAGCAATATGTTGAAATATTATTACAATTTAAAAAAAAGAACTGTTTTCTATTTATAAATATTTCAAAATGTAATTTATCCCTGCGATGGCAAAGCTGAATATTCAGCATCATTACTCCAGTCTTCAGTGTCACATGATCCTTCAGAAATCACTCTCATGTGCTGATTTGCTGCTCGAGAAACATTTCTTACTTTTATCATTGTTGAAAACATTTTGTGCTGCTTAATATTTTGTGCAAACTGTAGTATGTTTGTTTCAGGATTCTTAAAGGGTTACTCCACTGCAAAATGAAAATGTTGTCATTAATCACTTACCCCCTTGTAGTTCCAAACCCGTAAAAGCTTCGTTCGTCTTCGGAACACAATTTAAGATATTTTGGATGAAAACCGGTAGGCTTGAGACTGTCCCATAAACTGCCAAATAAGTAACACTGTCATGGTCCAGGAAAGTATGAAAAGCATCGTCAGAATACTCCATCTGCCATCAGTGGTTCAAACTAAATGTTATGAAGCGTCAAGAAAATCCAAAATGGTGCTACGCTGATTTGGAGAGAAAAAAATAACATTAATTGATGAATAAACCCATTAAACAACTTATTTGAAATAAATTTTATAACATCTTATCAGTTTAACACATCTTTGCTGGAGCTAGGTGTAATGTCTGGCCAAAAAAACCAAGTCATACTCCACATTCCATACCAGATGTGGGCAGTATGCCTCAATAAGTGAATTGGTCTACTCTAGAGAAACAAACGAGAAACGGCATAGTCTCTATGCTCCTCCCCTACCGTCACAATAGAGCCATACGCCGAAGCCTAAAGGGACGTTTTGCCTCCAGAGGAACGTTTGGGTGATGTCAAGTGATTTTTGAAACATGACATCTTCAAGCTACTCCCCTTCACTTTACATTATGTTCAATTCGTTTATTACATTTTGAGTTGATTAATATTTTTAAATTAATTTGACAGACGCATTCTGTTATCATTGGTTTCAGACAGCTGATGTTGACCAAAGCTAGGCCAACCAACGTAACCAGAGCTGCCCAACTCTCAAACCGTGAGACACACGTTGACTCATTTCACACGCTTTCAAAAAACTTGACCGCTCTGAATATAGTGAGTGAGTGCAAACGGGGCGCTCTCTCTCTCTCTCTCTCGTTCATTATCATCGAAGACATTTCAAGCTTCTTAGGTATGTTACATTTTAGCATCAGCTTGGTAGAGACGGGCTTTGTTAGATAACAGGTGAAAAACCCGGATCGGATCTGTGGGGAAGTTAAAGCTAATTATCAAACGCAGCTACTTATAGCCATCGCTAACATTAGCATTTATGAAAAGCCTTCGATAACTATGTTATAAACCGAAAAAAATACGCAAACATAAAACAAAACTTCTAGCGAAATACTAACAGCATTCTAATTACCAATCCAAAAGAAATGTGCAAGTTCGGAGTCGAACTCATTTCTGTCAAGTCCTCAGTGTCTCCAGCGATGGAAAGCAGTGAACATTGCTCTGTTTAGCTCCTTTTCTTATCGGATTTGATTTGCCATCAGTGCCGTTTTCAAACGGGTGGTGGGGGTGGTGTATCTTGCCAAGCGGGCTCAGCCAAATCTTCCCTGAACTGAAATGAAGTAGTGGGCTGTACCTTCAACACGACTGACATCAGGTTCCAGTACGCCCACCAGCCGTGCGAGTTTTCGCGTATAGCAGGTTGGCTGGTGGTTATGTTGCCCGCATACCGCCTCCCATGGCCGAAACTGGTATTACGACACCTGTCGTGCCGTGGCTAGTAATGCTAATGCTAATTAAGGTTGATATCTCCTTCAGCATAACGTGACATTTTTTTTAATGGACATCATCCGCCCTTATTTCTTCTCCATTTTTTGATGCGTGTATGTCATTTTTGGATATTTTTACCTCAATTTTTACACATGGCACCTTTAAACAACTTATTTGAAATAAATTTTATAACATCTTATCAGTTTAACACATCTTTGCTGGATAAAAGTAGTCATTTCTTACTGACACCAAACTTTTGAATGTTAGTGGACAACATCATATTTTTATTTAATGTGCATTTCTTAAAGTATCTCTTATACTGCATTATGAAAAGTAACTATTTAAAACAAACATATGCTGCACTTTAATTGCCTCAGTACTGAATGTAAAGTTCTGTGAACTGCTCTTTAGAATGTCTATGCCTCAGTGTAAGAAATGCTGTAGAAAACAAATATAACAGTATATATGTTTACTGTTAGTGGCAATTGGCAAATCCACTTAAAGGCACATACCACGTCCTGCTGCACAACACCGACATGACAGCTGAGGTTAAATAAGGATCAAGCTGATACCAATCAGTTTAAAAAAAAAAAGGCTTGATCGGCTCGGGACATCCCTTATTCTAAAGGATAAAGAACAACAGTATTGTGTGTCATACCCTGTGTCCTGGTGCAATGTATTTGTGAAATAACTCTACATCCTCTGCGCAACAGCACAGCACACGCTCCTTGGCAGCCTTGAATAAGTCCTCCATTACCTGGAGAATGAGAAACAAGCTTTAAAATGTAAATGATGCATTATGATATGTACACACTTTCAAATCCACCTTAAAACCATAATCTGTTGCTTATGTAAATTAATGAGTGGGAAGGAATGAGTTTTGTACCTTCATAAGGTCGTCTAGTGACTCAGTGAAGGCAATCTCTGCCTCTACAGTGTAAAACTCTGCCAAATGTCTCCTGCTTTGAGAGTTCTCCGCTCTGAATGTGGGACCGAATGTGTACACTGCTGAAAAAGCCCTACAACAGACAACAGCAGATGCTGAGCAATCACAAACAGTTGAGCATTCAACTTCAGCTAATGATTCATTCGTATATTTTTTGTAAAGTCTAATGTAGTGGATCTCAAACCATTGATCAACACAATATATATAAAGGATATTTCCTCTGGTATTTCTGCTCTAATTTTAAAACTTTTTAAACAGACACTGGGAGCATTGTTCTAATAAATTATGAACTGATTTATAAATTATTGATAAATTGAACAATTAAAAAACTATTAATTTGACTCTATAAGCTTCAAGAATCTTATTCTGAATGGTTTTAAATAAATAACAGCTATTGCGGGGAAAAGCAATGTTTTCAGTTCATCTTGATTTTCTGTGTTTTTAGCATTATAATTACATTTTAATGAATTCAATGGTTTCCTCTGCCACAATAAAGTACAGTAATGTTTTCAAATTACTTTCATTTGGGGTATTTTCTCAGCAAATATTGTTATTCAATTGTGTTATATAACTTCCTAATCAATTCACAGCCCTAATAATAAAATAGAGCTAAGATCAGCTTTTCAATGTTGTTAAGGGTGTGATTAATATGACTAAACTCTTTACCCTGCCATCACCTCCAGGTGCAGTTGTCCTGACACTGTAAGGTAAGCTGGCACAGAGAAGAAATGTGGGTTTAGATCGTCTGAGTCATTTTTATGACCTGCAGGCTTCAGAGAGCACAAAGAAAAGTTTTCATTGTTTTAAGGAAGAACCAAAAGTATCTATGTACCATATTTTGAAATAATATCATTTTGTTTGTTGCTATATCTCACATTTCACCCTTCCTCTAAGAAATACATATTAAATCTGAGCGCACCTCAACTCAGAAGAGTTCTCCAGCTCCCTCACAGTCAATTGAGGTGATTACTGCTGTGTGTATCTGCACGTAACTGTTCCCGTAACAACAATTAACACATTCACTCAAAAGGAAATACAAGCCATGTGAGAATTATTATAATTTTTTCATAATTATAATTTGTTATTAATTTGCACATTTACAAAAAAAATAATTTATACTACTATTCAAAAGATTTGGGCCAGTAAGATTATTATTCTTTTTTTAATCAAAAAAGACTAACTTTATATATAACATTCATAAATATATTTATATAGACTAATACAACACACAGGTACTGGTATAAATATATATAATAATATATATCATATTATATATATATATATATATATATATATATATATATATATACACACACAGGTGCTGGTCATATAATTAAAATATCATCAGAAAGTTGATTTATTTCACTAATTCCATTCAAAAAGTGAAACTTGTATATTATATTCATTCATTACATACAGACATGACATTTGGGTCTGGCATATATCTTCAAATGTTTATTTCTTTTATTTCCGTAAACTAGGTAAGTACTAACTGACAACTAAGGAAAATCCCAAATTCAGTATCTCAGAAAATTAGATATTACTTAAGACCAATACAAAAGAAAGGATTTTTTAGAAATCTTGGCCAAACTGAAAAGTATTAACATGAAAAGTATTCTTCAAGAGCATGTACATCACTCAATACTTAGTTGGGGGCACCTTTTGCCTGAATTACTGCAGCAATGCGGCGTGGCATGGAGTAGATCAGTCAGTGGCACTGCTCAGGTGTTATGAGAGCACCAGGTTGCCCTGATAGTGGCCTTCAGCTCTTCTGCATTGTTGGGTCTGGCATATCGCTTCTTCCTCTTCACAATACCCCATAGATTTTCTATGGGGTTAAGGTCAGGTTTTTGAGTTTGCTGGCCAATTAAGAACAGGACCAGTGTGATACCATGGTCCTTAAACCAGGTACTGGTAGCTTTGGCACTGTGTGCAGGTACCAATTCCTGTTGGAAAATGAAATATCTGCATCTCCATAAAGTTGGTCAGCAGCAGGAAGCATTAAGTGCTCTAAAACTTCCTGGTATACTTCCTGGCTGCGTTGACCTTGGACCTCAGAAAACACAGTGAACCAACACCAGCAGATGACATGGCACGCGAAACCATCACTGACTGTGGAAACTTTACACTGGACCTCTGGATTGTGTGCCTCTCCTCTCTTCCTCCAGACTCTGGGACCCTGATTTCCAAAGGAAATGCAAAATTTACTTTCCTCAGAGAACATAAACTTTGGACCACTCAGCAGCAGTCCAGTCCTTTTTGTCTTTAGCCCAGGCGAGACGCTTCTGACGCTGTCTGTTGTTCAAGAGTGGCTTGACACAAGGACAGCTGAAACCCATGTCTTGCATACGTCTGTAAGTAGTGGTTCTTGAAGCACTGACTCCAGCTGCAGTCCACTCTTTGTGAATCTCCCCCACATTTTTTAATGGGTTTTGTTTCACAATCTTCTCCAGGATGCAGTTATCCCTATTGCTTGTACACTTTTTTTCTACCACATCTTTTCCTTCCCTTCGCCTCTCTATTAATGAGCTTGGACACAGAGCTCTGTGAACAGCCAGCCTCTTTTGCAATGACCTTTTGTGTCTTGCCCTCCTTGTGCAAGGTGTCAATGGTCATCTTTTGGACAACTCTCAAGTCAGCAGTCTTCCCCATGATTGTGTATCCTACATAACTAGACTGATAGACCATTTAAAGGCTTTGCAGGTGTTTTGAGTTAATTAGCTGATTAGAGTGTGGCACCAGGTGTCTTCAATATTGAACCTTTTCACAATATTTTAATTTTCTGAGGTACTGAATTTGGGATTATACTTAGTTGTCAGTTATAATCATCAAAATTAAAAGAAATAAACAATTGAAAATATATCAGTCTGAGTGTAATGAATGAATATAATATACAAGTTTCACTTTTTGAATAAAATTAATTAAATAAATCACCTTTTTGATAATATTTGATATTATATATATATATATAATATATATACATAAATATATTTATATTTTATATAAAACATTCATAAATATATTTATATTTTATAAATACATTCAGTGAATTAATTATTTCAAATAAAAGCAGTTGTTTTGAACTTTCTATTTAACAAGGAATCCTGAAAAAAAAACATTGTGGTTTCCACAAAAATAATAAGATGCAGAACTGTTTTAACATTAATAAGAAATTCATCTTTACCATAAAATAGTTAGGTTACAATGAAAAATAAATTAAAAAACAAAACATAATATAGGAGTAACTTAGCTCTGCTTTACAGGAATAAGGTACTTATTAAAATATATTAAAATATGAAACAGATATTTTAAATTTATATGTATATATTATGTGTGTGTGGCATGTCACTTGGTTTGTTATTTTGTTATCTAATACAACAACATTCAAATACATATAATAGCACCTGGTATTCAAGTGTGAGCTGGCAACAACCTGTAGAGGTTGTCTTTCTGTGGCCCAACTTAAAAAACCCGGCAACAACCTGTAGAGGTTGTCTTTCTGTGGCCTGACGGATCGAACCCATCCCTGCAGGAGCAGCAAATATGGAAACATATGTAATGATCACGGATTTTGATTTTGAACTAGGTTTTTTTATTTTATTTTTTTATTTCAATTTTAGGTATTTCAGCATCAAATTAAACTAAATGAAAAGAAGAAATACTAGTCGAACTAAATTTTTTAATTTTAAGTTACTTTTTTTATGGTTTTAGTTAAGTATAACTACCCTGGTGTATACATAAATTACCAACAGTGCTGGGTAGATCACTGGCAAATAGTAGTACATTACTGATTCTACATTACACAACAAAAATTGTAGTTAGTAACGTAATGCACTGCATTACACATTTTAAGTTAAAAGATTAGACTATTTTTTGATTACTTTTAGATTACATTTGACCTAACTCATTTATCACACTGATTTAAATATTCTTGAACCATATTGATATAAACATAACATTAAGGGAAACGAACTTGAGTTCGAATACACCCTAAGGTTTCCCAAACTGTGCTTTGTGAGTTTAATGAAAAGTAAATATATTAGGTGAAAGAGAAAACAAAAGCCTTTCAAAGACATGGTAATAGTATGTATCCTAAATTCACACAAATAATGTTTTCACACTTTTTTATAATCTTACAGCTTGATTGGAATTAAAAGCATAAAACAACTTAATAATATAATATTCTGTTCACAATTAATATTTACTTTGATCTCATATTACATCTCAAACATGTGCTGTCTCTTTGGTAAATAAATAACTTTAACTAAATACTTTAAATACTACAAAACAGAACTTTGACATGCGCAGTAGATTACTGATAAAGCACCCGAGTCATTTCAATTAATCATTTAAAAGAATCAGTTCAAAAACCGGTTCAGTCCAGTTCTTTATATTCTTCCTGGCTTGCCATGTTACATCAATTACATATTACATCACAGTAAAACCATTTGTAGGGATATATATTATGGCTGATTATTACTTTTATTATTATTATTATTAATTTTATACAGTGTTTATTATGTCCAGGTACAGTTTGTTTTGCAGCTGATTTAATAAAAACAAAGTAATTTTGAATATTAATATTAAATATTAATATTAAATTCAGTTCAAGCACTCTTATTATCAGCCCACTCAATGATTCTAGGCTCATTACGGATAGGACATGTGTCCGTAATGTTTCTCGGTTCAGTGAATGAGTGTATCAGAAATTGCCCTCTATAGCCTACAGGGTAGAAATATAAAGGAACAGGCCTATTACAATTTTTTTTTTACCCAACCTTGATTTCCAGTCCTGAAAAAGTATAAAATTAATAACTCCCTCGGAGAGAGGGGTTTAATCATAATAATAGCCTGTTTTACTATTCGGCTATAGTTTAACTAAATATAGGTTTTAACCATAACAGAAGGTCTACAAACATCCAAAATTCTCACAAAATGACCACCACCTCTCCCAGCATGCCAGAGTCGCACAATATGGTCACTGCCGCACAATTTCTGAATGTTGAAGTTTCAATCTTCTGTTTTACTGACTTTCATTAAGGTCAGTGAAACGGTGCTGTAGGCTGCTAAATATGCATTTTCTTTAAAGCAGGTCAGCGAGGTGCAGGAATGTTCCAGGATAATGAAACTTTAGAACAGAAGGGCTGCTCCGAGATTAACATACAGTATTCAGATGTCAGCTAACCTGCTGGGAAATGATTTTCAAGAATTCATAATTACTTTGGGTATAATTGTAAAAGTGCACTCTCGAAAAACCAAAATGGTTTTTAAAAAATTAATCTCAAAACAAAATAAACAACATGATTTTTTTTTTTTGATTTTTTTTATAAACACTGGCTTTCTAAAATACTTTTAAGAGAAATATGTTATTGCGGGAGTCTCTGAGTGTTAAAATGTTTCTACACTCAAAAATTATTTAGCCCTGAATATAAGATTTCTGTAGCCTATTAGACTTGCATATAACATTTTCAGTTGGATTACAGTTTTTACATAAGCTTAATGTGATGTATATTATTCCATCAAAATGAAACATTTAAGAAATACACCAGATCTCTGTAAAAGTACTTAAATTGAATGTTTTAAATACACAATAACCATTTATATATTTATGATCTATAAATCTAATGTTTTAATCGCATACATTTTTACTCAAACTTACATTTGCTTAACTTATTCATTAATGAAAGACATACACAAAATCACCACATTAATAACTATAATAATATTATATCACTTAGTTCGCTTAATCCTTATAACCCAGCAAATTTAGGCCAAAATATTTTTGGAAAGCATATGAATATAATTTTTTTTTTTCATGGAAATTCATTGATCAAAACAAGAACAGGCAAACATTAATGAATCCATTTCATGTAAATATATGAAACAATATAACATACATACAACTCACATATGAATTCTGTGATTAAGCTATAGCGTTTCACTGTGTTTCAATGATTTTATTCATTACTGTAGATTCATAACCACAGAATTACAGTGCTCATCTTTTCCACAGGATGGCGCTGAAACTCCATCAGCCTGCTACGCAGAGCGTCGCATGCGCAGCCATTCACGAGACAAATCTATTTAATTATTTATTAGCTCAGCATCTTCAGCAATGAATTATTAATGCAGCTTTAGCGTCTCCGTGGACTGCATCTCACCAAAGGCAATGCTAATGTTATGTAATTATCTTTATCTGAGCCTTTGTTTGCTTTATTTGTGAAATTCAGTTTTACAGCAGATTTGATGAAGCTGTGATGCCAAATTCTTTAACTGATGTTTTAACCTACAGACAGGATTCTTTCAGTGAACACCCACATTATTATTTGTTTATACTGAATATAATGGTGAAGCATTCTTCTCAATCCTCAGTCAATATGTGATTAACAAATAAAAACAGGGATCTTGTTTTAAAAGCTCCGAGCTCAGCCGAGCCAAGCTGTCCTCACCTCTCTCCTGACGGACTCTACGAGCTGTATTGCCCCTTAAATCTCAGCTTATCATCAATTCCTCCGCAGCTCATGCATGTGCACTGTACGCAGCATTGATTTCACGTCACAATGCTCGTTTAGTTCTGATGAAACCATAATAGGGATGTCATCTGACGGAAAGACTTTAGATGCCTCTCATCCAAACCTGACAGTGATCAAAACAGTACCAGCTGAGAGAAGCCTTTGTAACCTCTGTTTGATAGATGTTAACATTAACCAAAAATAAGATGAAAAAGAAATGAGTTTTGAATGTACTAATAACATAAAGGACTACAGCATTAAAGTTTAAAGGTCCCATGAAAACAAAACTTTTGAGAACATGAATATGAGCTACCTAACTTTTTTTTTTTACTTTTTTTTTTTGGATCTCTCAAGTGACATCTCAAACTGAAGAAGGCTCAAGACTACAGGTGTCGTCCACACACAAAACACACAATAATATGTACAACTGATTTCTGATTTGTGAAAGGAACTGTTTAAAATGAGTTACATCCATAATATAGATACAAACATATCTGTGACCCTGGAGCACAAAACCAGTCTTAAGTCACTGGGATTTATTTGTAGCAATAGCCAAAATTACATTGTATGGGTCAAAATTATCGATTTTTATTTTATGCCAAAAATCATTAGGATATCAAGTAAAGATCATGTTCCATGGAAATATTTTGTAAATTTACTACTGTAAATATATAAAAAAATACATTTTTGTTTTGCAATGCTTAGAACTTCATTTGGACAACTTTAAGGCAATTTTCTCAATATTTGGATTCTTTTGCACACTCAGATTCCAGATTTTCAAGTAGTTGTATCTCAACCAAATTTTGCCCTATGTTCTACCCTAACAAACCATACATCAATGGAAAGCTTATTTATTCAGCTTTCAGATGATGTATATTTCTCAATTTTGAAAAATTGACGCTTAAGACTGGTTTTGTGGTCCAGGGACACATTTTTCATTTAACTGCAATTTCTGCTCTAAAGCAAATTCAATATCCTTCCGGTCACAATTCAGCATACTACTGCTCTCACTAATTCTAAAGGCCTGTTTAAACTGAAGATGATACTGTGATGATAGCAACAAAGATATAATAGTTTTAATTTTAAAAACATAGCAGAGGAATAATATCATCGGAATCACTTTCAAAAATTTTTTTTTTTTTTCAGACTGCATTAACACTTCAGAATAGGGAACACATATCGACTATTAATTAAGAGTTTTCCCTCCATAAACTCATAATTTGCTGCTTATTAATAGTTATTAAGGTAGTCACTAAGTTTAGGTATGAGGATAGATTAAGGGACCTAAAATATGGTCATGCAGAATAAGGCATTAATATGTGCCTAATAAATAAATAAATAAATATTTATAAGTACTAATAAATCGCCAGTATGCTAGTTATATGCATGCTAATGAGCAACTAATTAATAGTGAGAATTGGTACTTAAAATAAAGTGTCACCAAGAATGGTAACAAATAAAGTGGCAGATGACAAAACTGCAGCGCAAGGTCATACTAAACAGAAAATATATATTTTAGTACAAAATAAAGTGCTTTGACTAAAGCTATGTTCAGAATACAATATTAGCTCATTAATTACATCAGTACAGCACAGTCTATTGTGTATAATATTTTTAAAACAGTATGTGGAACAGAACACATTATGCAGCAATTATTGTTTCAAATAGCAGTATGTTCAATTGCTGTCAAATGACATCATTATGTATGTTTAATTCAGTGAGTGCCATTTATCATTTAAAAAAATTAATTCAATTATTTTATATTTTTATTCAAATGTCTTTGTAAAATAAATGAAAAAAAGGAATCTTTAACTTCATGTCAAACACATTGCATTAATACATACAATATACCACAAATATAACACTGTATATGCATTTTGTGCACAGTATACCT
The DNA here is from genome assembly GCF_018340385.1 of Cyprinus carpio. Lineage (NCBI taxonomy): Eukaryota > Metazoa > Chordata > Actinopteri > Cypriniformes > Cyprinidae > Cyprinus > Cyprinus carpio. The sequence goes on from NC_056586.1 coordinate 9,675,567, forward strand.
ACTATATACTGCAGATATATGATGGGTAGTTTGCTAGTATGCCAGCATGACATGGTCCAGCACAATGATAAACTTAGTGTCCTGATAAAACAAACGTAGACACTTAATAGTTCAAATAAAAGCATGTACAACATTTACACTCTATATATTAAATGGATATGCAATAAGATGTAAAAATGTATAAATGATATCTACAAAAAAAAAAAAAAAATCCTCATTATGACAGTAGCCGTTTAAATGCAAATCAACTGAGAACTGGCCTTGGTTCTGAAGGAAGCCTTTGTAAAATGGTACAAAACATCCCGGGACACACATTCAATTTGGCCTCAGAGGCGAAAGGAAAGAAAAACAAAGGCAGCAGAGAACAGCGGGTGTGCTAGTCCTATTGATCTTATGGAATTGTCACTGCTTAATGTTTCATGAGCTTAGCTAGACAAATCCTTCAGGAGCAGCCCAATATCTTTACAGCAGCACCTTAACTCTCACATATCAATTGGTCCCTTTGTTTGCGAGAGGCTGATAAGGGAAAGTGGGACTTCAATTTGCAGATTACCCTGATTTCTCTGCGTCTGCCTTGCTCTTTTTCCTGTCAGCTTTTCATCATCAAAAACAGCTGGATCGAGCGGGCTTTGACTATTTTTAACCCACAGCTTTTGAAATGTCTTTTTATATGAAAGAGACCAAAATTTCAAATACTGAGCTTGTTATTTAAAATATCATGGGAAAAAATGTTCAATATTCAGACAGGCAGAGGTTGTACTATGAATACTACTGAATTTTGCCTAAAAACTCTCATCTGACCACAAAACATCCTCCCACACAACTTTGTCATTATTATGCAAACTCTGCTCATGGATCTTTTTAAGAACGGGCTTCTTTTGTGCGGCCCTCTCAAACAGGTCAGTGTTATGCGGAGCTCTTGATATGGTTGACTGGTGCACCTTTACTCCATTCTCTGGAGATCTTTCCGAGTGACCCTTGCCCTCTTAAAAATGCGCTTTAGTTCTCATTTTCACTGCTGTCCTGCACATTACTCCCTGTATAATGACCTCCAAACCTTGTTTTATATCATATTGTGTGTGTGTGTGTTTTTAATAACTCACAAATAGAGGTCAACTGAAAGGCAACTGTGCCCTCGTTAAGGCAATTTTTCATCAGTGGAAAAGCAGTGCTTCTGTAAGATGGGGACAAAATACTTTCACAAACTGTATACTGTATACAGAAGGCTTCAGAAGTCTACAATGAAAAAAGTATTAACCAAAAGAAAAATAAATAAATAAAATATTATAAATGTTAAATAAATGAGAAATGCACTATTTCAAGAAATGTAAATAAAGTGATATATAATTAACATTTAACCAAATACCAAATGTCATATGTTCCACTGAAGCAATAGATGTTAAACATTCAAAAATCATAAAACATAACATAAATAACTTAATAAATAATATATAAACAATTAAAAAAAAAAAAAAAAAAATAACATTAAACAAATGCAGAATAGAAGAAATACATAAATATACACAAAATGGAACATATATATATATATATATATATATATATATATATATATATATATATATATATATATATATATATATATATATATAGCATAAATCAATTACTTATGTCACATAATTTTCTGTTTTATTACGTAGATGAAAAAATAACACACACTAAAACTAAATTGTAGTCCAGGATTTATAATTCAGCAATTGATTCTGTTTACTGTATATAAAATACACCTTTCATTACTTACAAACTGAAGTTTTAAAGATTCAATGAGCTTGATGAGTGCATTTTCCTTCCTGCATTTCCCATTGAAACAGCTCTTGTTAAAAATAAGTGAACTTAATTGTACTGAATGTTATATATATAAACTGTACTTGCAGATATTAATAATAATATTAATGAAATATAATGCCATGTGAGTGTACTTAATGACTATGTTTGTTCTTAAATTTCATCAGTATCCATTTTTGTGTATAAGTTATTATACAGTAAAATGTAAAAATATTGTAGAGTAAAAAATTACAGTATTGTAATTTTTACAGTATAGTATGTAGTATTGTACTTTTAGTTAATAAAATTTCATTGTTATTAAATTATAGTTAATAATGATAGTAATGCTTACATAAATGTTTTAGACTACTTTTATTGAGTTTTTTTTTTTTTTTATTTGAATAGGCCCTAGTTAATGTTTGCCCTTATTGTATGGAAAAGAGCAATGTGAAAAGTTTTCAAAACATCTTCTGCATGCAGGTTGGAGCAACGTGAGTGTGATTAACTATCTTTTTTTTTTTATTATTCTAACTTTTTTTTCTTTTTTTTTTGATTAGAAAAACTATCCTGAAAAAGCAAAGTTGTTCTTAACACATCGGAGGAGTTCAAGATAACATATGCGTCTGCGGCTGCCAGCCTTTCACAGAGAGTCAAGAACAGATTGGTGCTGCTGCTGCTAGAAGGGTGAGTTTGCTTAAAGCATAACAGCACTGTGGCATTGCTCTTGTTTACAGCACTATCATGCTCATAAAACAGGCCATATGCCTCCATGTTAGATGGAAAAATATGCCGTGCACAACACTCTGTGAGATGCGTTGGCAGAGGGAAGCGTGACCGAGGCCTTAAGGTGAAGGAAAAAAGACATTGTCTTTAACAAAGCCAACGGGATAACAAGGTCACAACAATAACGTCAAAGCAATTAGAATATTATGAATGAACAAAACGGATGCAAGACTTGCAGTGATTTTTCAAAAGCACTATTCATTTCTCTAGAGCTAAAAGTTTTTTTAATGAGGGACAAATATTCACAGATTTTAGGGGGGGCTGAGATGAGAACTACATGCCACTTGATTTAATATTTTGTTATCTAATGCAATGACATTCATACATTTTAAAGAGCGTCTTCAGTGTCCAAGTAAGTTTTGAAGCCACTGTACACAACACACACACATAAACAGAAAGCGACATCATGTATACCAAGTGCTCACCCTCAGTGGACAGCCCTGCACATGTTCATGAGTAATTGCCTCTATTTATAAGACAAGACCCACACCTCACTAATTAGCCCAAATATAAATTACAGAGCTTTGGCCTTCACCAGATCTTAATTTGAAGAGTACCCTCAATTCACATGTGAGATATATTAACTAAAGGTAGGGCTGTGGTAAAACTGCTTCATGGCCTACAAATTACAAATTGAAGCATGCAATATATTTGTTATCAAATGATATTTAGTAGTAGATGCATATATCATTATTTTTTGTAGTGCTCGTATTGATTCAATTATAATTTAAGTGAGATTTGTTTAGTGAATCAATCTCTGTTTCAAAACCTAAAGAGCTGCCTATAGTCGTCTACAGTAGCATCCAGATTGAAATGCAACATAAGTGACCGATTTGGAACAATTATACAAATAGCATGCCTCACTTGTAAAACAGGAAGAAGACTTCACTTACAACTGATTTCAATAGAGTGCAACAGAACCCGTTTCAGCAACCTTGATACTGGAAGTATTTTTTCCATTAATTGTTCCTGTTGGGATAATTAAAAACGTCTTTGTTAAAACATTATAAGTCTTAAAGGTGCTGTAAGTAATTTATGAGAAGCACCGTAGATATTTGAAATCACCAAAACATGCCCCTACTCAAGAGGATCACACCACTATCTTGATAGCTCCGCCCCCAAATTCACAAACATGCTATAGGCACACTTCATGTGCACTTGCGGTCTTACAATGGCTGCCTTGTGCGCGTGTCCGTTAAGTCCAAGAGACCATATGGGTTTCCCATTCGTGATTTTAGCTTTCAGAAGGGTGCTTGTGAGCGCCCCCTTTGCGCACTTCTGCCTGACAGTCAAAGAGGTATTATGTCATAAAAAAAGTGTGGACTCAGAGGAAGACTGCAAGGGTTTAGGATGCGATTAGGGACAGGGCCAAACAACAAAGGCAACTCGCTCATCACGAGTGGACACACCTCTTACTGATGATTGGCTGTTTTGATGCTCCCTTACTCCACCTTTAACCAACAAGGTGAATCATAACATTACAAACTTTGATTCAAAGCAAAAAAGTATTTGAAAATCAGACATGAACACAAAAGTACTTAAAGGGATAGTTCACCCAAAAATGAAATTACCCCTCACCCTCAAGTCATCTTAGGTGTATACGACTTTTATCTTTCAACCGAATACAATCGGAGTTATGTAAAAAAAAATGCCCTGGCTCTTCCAAGCTTTATAACGGCAGTGAATGGGGGCCGAGATTTTGAAGCCCAAAAAAGTGTGTCTGTCCATCATAAAAAGTGCTCCACACAACAGTTAATAAAGGTCTTCTAAAGCAAAGCGATGTGTTTGTGTAAGAAAGAAGTTTTGTTTACAGCAAAGGAAAACCAGTCTCCTCTTGGCTTACACTGAAATCCTCTGAAATTTTTCTTTACAAATCCTCATTTTCTACTTCTTCTTTGTGACTGGTGTTTCATTTTGCTCTCTCCTCTGCACTTCTGTGTCCATCACTTCGTCACTTTACACTGAACTTTTCATGGGAGAGCCTTCTCTTCGAATCTTTTGTACCTTTTTGAACACCTGTATCGGTGAGAACACACGTTCCTAAGTAGGCAGTACTCCAGGATTTGGAACATAGCCTAAGGAAATCCCTGAAGGATAATCCTGAAAACATTTTGTGGCTCGCTACTGATGTAATAAATGTGCTTAGATATTTTTTATAGAAAAATAAGAGCAGAACAACCTCAGAGATGTCTGGATTTGACTAAGGCTTTGCTCTAAAACCTGGTGAACTAGAGATTTACATTTAAAACATTTTGAACTTAGCAACATGCTAACCACTCGAGTCTCTTGTGCGTTTCATTTGAAGAGCACTATTTGTGTGATGTGTGGGCGATGAGAGAGTTGCTCATTTAGAATGCAGATGCCTGTGTAGGCAGCAGACAGCCGGGCAGCTCACTAGGTTTTGGGATGGAGCCTAAATGTAGTTAAAGTACAGAAGAATTGGGTTTAATACTTGGATGGAACCATTTAAATGACAGAATGTAACTCCAGAGCCTCCCGAGGGTTTGTAAGGCTTTATTATTTATTTTTATTTTTAACTAGCTATATTATATTATATCAATTAAAAAAAAAAAAAATAACATTCGTTCCTCTGTAGAACACAAAAGAAGATATTTTGAAAAATGTGTACAGATGCTGCGTCCCAATGTGCCTACTTATACTACTCCATTAAAGGGATAGTTCACCCAAAAATTAGTCCATTATTTACTCACCTTCAAGCCATCCTAAGCGTATATGACTTTCTTCTTTCAGACGAATCCAGTCAGAGTAATAATAAAATTTCCCACCTTGGGAAGTAAATGGATTCCAGAAACTGTTTGGTTACTGACATTTTTCATAATATCTTCTTTTGTTTTGCACAGAAGAAGAGGACAAATACAGGTTTGCAACAAATTGAGGGTGAGTAAATGATGATAGAATTTCAATTTTTGGATGACCTGTCCTTTTAAGCCCTTGATCACTTGGAATCGGCTATTGAGTTGATTTATTATTACCCCCCCCCCCCCACGCACCTCCCCCTTATGTATTTATATTTATATACAGAAACAAATAAAACATCAATACAATAAACTATGACTTTGTAACAAACTGATTAGCTTGAGGCAGCAACAAGTATTATGCAGTTAGATCTTAGGACACACAATTTCAACATTAGATGCATCATCTACTACTTTTAGTGATGATTATTGGATAAACTGTCCAAAATCAACTAAATTAAATGATAAAAAAAGGATCTTTCTTTAAAGCACAGGTTCTAAACCTTTGCTAATGCGCTATCTCTCTTACTAAACTAGTTTTCTCTTTTCCGAGATTCTAGCCTTGTTGCCAAAAACAGAAATGACCTTAAGGGTAATTAGTTTAATAAAAAGCAGTAGCTTTGCTGTCAATATGATTTGTATAATGTGTGAAGTCAGTCTTACTGGTGAACACACATGGTGTCAGCTGGGCTTTCAGACTGGTGCAGAGACATTTCTCGGGGCCCTGGCGTTGTTCGCACCTGTCATGAGTAATGTGGTGGGAAGGAGACAACAAAACACAGCTGAGGCCCCTTCAGTGTCCGTCTGTCTAGATGTCCATCAACTTCAACAACCGTTTTAGCATTATTTGTTACTTGTTCATCAACATTCTGGTGAACTACTTCTTTTGTGTTCCACAGAAGTAAGTCAAAAGGGATTTGGAACAACATGAGGGTGAGTAAATTATCTAAAACGAATGCTTTAAGTCTGAATTAATTGATACAACGATGAATAGGCAACTAATTAGCATCCTGCAGTGCTCATAGTTTGACATTAATGCAGACAATCCTGAGGCAACATCTTTGTCTTCTTGCAGGAACATCGTGTGACCTCATGCTGACCTGTGAAAACTAGACAGCAGGAACATGAGAAAATGAGTGTTGACATCTCCCTCCCACCTCCCATTTCCTAATACTCGTCTGGACACAAAGCAAAAAGAAAACTTCTCTTTGGTTTCTCAATTTTTTTTTTCACTCTTTCTTCTTCATCAGCTTTGATGTTTTTCAGTGACAGATGACTGATTGGCTCTTTCAGAGATCTCAGGTTGCATTTTGTTTTCAAACAAACATGTTTCTGCTTAGGTTTCATTACATTTCTGTTTACATTTCATCAAGTGCATTGTGGGAAGCAGTGACTGGGAAACATCAAATGTCTACAATAAAGGGAAGTTGTATTTGCTATACAACAGCAAATAACTGCACAAAATAGAGCATTCAACTTTTTTTTTTCTTACATGTATTTTATGTACACAAAATGATTTTAAATAAATTAAAACCGACATAATATCTGTCTTAATAATCTTCTTTCTTAACTATTCTTGGAGCTGTTGTGGATTAACCAGTGCATGTTATTTCAAATTATTATTATTATTATTTTTTCATAATCATTCATCACAGATCTAAATTACTTTCTCAAAACAACTTTTTTTTCTTTCCAGTTCTTCAGTTGTTAAGAATCCCTATTTATTCAACAATTCAATCAGTTCTCAAGTTCCACAACTTTTTTCTTGCTGAATATTTCATTACATGCAAAATTTAATTACAGACGTAAAATGATTAGTGAGCATTGTTTCATTATGACTAAATAAATTCCAGAACTTTCTTTTAAAAGTGAACAAATCAGGTTTCTGTTTTCATTTATATAATTTCAGTATTTTTGTAGCATAAATAAATTAATAAAATTCACTGATTTTAATAGTACCCACTTGAATAATGTTTTCTCAACACTCTCTCAAGGTTCATTTCACAGTCAAGTAGGAACAGATGGAGAGCAAGAGGAAGTCCTGGAGGAATGTACTGTATTTCAGCCCCGAGCTCTGACTTCAAAAGCATTTCATTTGAGAACAGGTTTTTAACTAAAAGCTTCAGAAATAATAGTCAATCACTTAAATACTGCACTTTTCTCTTCACACACACACACACACACACACACACGCACACACACACACACACACACACACACACACACACACACACACACACACACACACACACACACACACACACACACACACACACACACACACACACACACACACACACACACACACACACACATTTTCTATCTCCTTACCCTAACCCTACACCCAAACCAAGTCATACATTATCCATTAATGTTAAGGCAATCTTACATATTATTTTTTTGTAAATATGGCTAAAATAATTTGCTTATTTAAAATATATCTATATTAACCATTTTGTTCCAATGATTAATATTTTTACTTTTCCAATTTTTCAGATTTTATTTTCATCCCAAAGTTGGAAAGTTTACTTAAAAAAAAAAAAAAAAAAAAAAAAATCATGGAACAAATGAGACAAGGTATATAGCTGGACATGTTTGAAGATATTAATCTATTATTAACCATTCTCACCACTGTCGAGTATAACGTTCTTTCTTGTAATTTATTAATTATTCAAAAATACAAAACACTCTCCACTACTCATAAATAAAAAATAAATTAATAAAAAATTAAAAATATATCAAAATAAAAAAATAAAGATAGCAAAGCTATCCAAAGTGCTGAACAATGTAAAATAAAATTAAAAGTAAGAGGAGGAAGAGGATATTAAGAGGATATTAAGACATATTAATTCAGAATTTCTGAAGTATATTTATGCACTCAAAATGCATATGTTACAGTGTAATATAGTGTTAAAATAATGTATTTGTACATATCGTACATAAATTTGTTAATAAATATATAAAATATTTGGTGGTGCTCTCTCTTTCTTTTTTTTTTTTTTTTGGTGAAACTCTCCCCTCCTCCTGAACCTAATTTCTGTGTATGAATATTTCAATCCCTTGTGCAAAACTTCCGGAAATTGTAAACACCTCATTACACAATGTACAATTAGATGCCAGAACCACTTAGCATCAAATCCCACATTAAAGGCATTCATTTGCAGTTCCACTTTGACACAAAGCAAATTGGAACTAAAATATAACAAGACAGTGTACTTTTTTCTGTGCACCATGTTGTTTGGAGATATTTGGATTTATAATGTTTGCATGCATCTAAAATCCTTCAACCTGGAGTACTTGGGTAAAATAAAGTAATCCAAGAGTATTACTATAAACAAAAAGGATGTAAAACAGCATATTAAAATACTGCTCTTACTAGTTCCACAATGTATAGTAAGCAAATGTACAATATGCAAATGTATGCAATCAGGGCCAGTTCTAGACATTTGGAGGCCCTAAGCAAAATTCTTCTTGGAGGCCCCCCACCCCCAATAAAATGAACTTAAAACAAATATGATCCCTAACCAATTTATTTAACATTTAATTTGAAAATTTCTATGTTTTCCTTATACAGTACTGTATACTCCCCAACTAAGCAAGCCAGAGGCGACAGTGACGAGGAACCAAAACTCTATCGGTGACAGAATGGAGAAAAAAACCTTGGGAGAAACCAAGCTCAGTTGGGGGGGCAGTTCTCCTCTGGCTAGAGAAACCAACAGGTTCCTCCATGATGCAGTAAAATTAGATTGTGCAGAGAGCTCATCTGGTTTCTTGGTCTTGTCCCAGTAGCCGTCTAGAACACAAGGTATTCACTGGGGATCCGTCTCTGGGACTCATCTAGTTGTCCTGGTCTCCACTGAAATTCAGGATTGTAGAAGTTTGTCTCTATACAAAATCCCCAGTGTTAATTTTACACTCTTAATGTTGACTCATATAGACACTGAAGCAATGTTGAAGTTAATGAGAAAATTAGGTGATAAATTGAGTGATGATTGACCATTATTGAAGACACCTGATGTTAACAAGGAGAATCACCTAAGAAGAAAATCACAATTTGTATGTCACCATTATAGTGGTCAGTGTTTGCTTTAGTTGCGATCTTGACTTTTTATTTTAAAATTTTGGATGGCTGCTGTAACTGAGTTTTAGTAGACAGACAAGCCAAGAGCAAATGTCATCGGGTGGTGATGGTTGTGTTTTAATATAATTGTTATTTGACCTGAGTCATATTTCTTTTATTGATTATAAGAGCCTTGTGATTCCACAGCGAAAGATTCTATAGTTTCGAAATATTTTGTAAGGGTTTCTTGCAAGCTGTTCTCATTTAAAAAAAAAAAAAAAAAAAAACACACACACAGACATCAAGAATCAGCGTATGAATCTCAACAACGGTAACAAACAGCATATTCAGATAAACAGATCTGATTTCTGAACATCACAAAACAAGCTACTAAAAAGTCACATAATACAGCAAGAATAAAAGAATATAGTAAGAATAAGAAGTTTCAAAGACAATTTAGCTCATAATTTATTCATATCGCAATGCATGATGGGAGCCATGGATGAAAAACCTAACTCAGGTATTCAGGTCATGATGATTAGTTCAAATAAACACCACGTTCCTCTGGTACCTCTGTCTGTTATAACTCAATTACCACAGACACACAAAATCTAATATTAACAGTTTAAGGGTCAAGAGCCCAACTAAAGCAAACACTGACCACAAAATGGTGACATACAAATTGTGGTTTTCTTCTTTGGTGATTCTGCTTGTTAACACCAGGTGTATTCAATAATGGTCAATCATCACTCAATTAATCACCTAATTTTCTCATTAACTTCAACATTGCTTCAGTGTTACTTTTCTAGTCCACACTCAGAGTGTTAAATTAACACTGGGGATTTTGCTGTGTAGGTGCTAATCCAGCATCTGGGCTGGATACGGACTAGATCCTTACAATCCTTTAAAGGATTTGAGTAACAGAAATGTTTTAGTCTGTTATGTGTAAACCAGGTTAAAGAGATAGGTCTTTAATCTAGATTTAAACTCACAGAGTGCGTCTGCCTCCCGAACAATGTTAGGTAGATTATTCCAGAGTTTTGGCACTAAATAGGAAAAGAATCTGCCGCCCGCAGTTGATTTTGATATTCTAGGTATTATCAAATTGCCAGAGTTTTGAGAGGCCAGCAGATGCGGAGGATTATAATACTATAAGAGCTTGCTCAAGTACTGAGGAGCTAAACCATTCAGGGCTTTATAAGTAATTAGCAGGATTTTAAAATCTATATGATGTTTAATAGTGCAGTGTTGACAGAACCGGGTTAATATGGTTATACTTCCTGGTTCTAGTAAAAACTCTAGTTGCTGCATTTTGGACCAGCTGGAGTTTGTTTATTAAGCGTGCAGAACAACCACCCAATAAAGCATTACAATAATCTAACCTTGAGTTCATAAACACATGAATTAACATTTCTGCATTTGACATTGAGAGTATAGGTTGTAATTTAGACATATTTTTGAGATGGAAAAATGGAGATTTACAAATGCTAGAAACGTGGCTTTCGAAGGAAAGATTGCTATCAAATAGCACACCTAAGTTCCTAACGGATGACGAAGAGTTGACAGAGCAGCCATCAAATGTAAGACAGTGTTCTAGGTCAGTGGTTCCCAATCCTGGTCCTGGAGAACCCCCAACACTGCACATTTTAGATATCTCCCTATTCAAACACACCTGATTCAACTCATCAGCTCATTAGTGAAGACTCCAAGACCACAAAAGTGTGTGTCAGATAAGAGAGACACCAAAAATGTGCAGTGTTGGGGGTTCTCCAGGACCAGGATTGGGAACCACTGTTCTAGGTGATTACATGTGAAGGTTTTAGCAGTCTTATATGCAATAGCCTTAGCATAAGACAGAAGCAACTTCCCCACAAGCTGTATAGGCACTGCCGGTTAGACCAAACGAATACCTACAAGCCTGTGGGAAGGGAGCTCAAGTCTCTCTGCAAGGAGGTGGACTTAGGACACAATTGCATGGCTACCAACCACTCCACCGGGAGGATCACTGAATACCACTTTGCTGCGCCACCATCGAGGGTGGTGAGGGAGGAGGACCCAGCAGGCCGGTTTCTGGCAGTAAAAGGTGCCGTCCACGACCTGGTGAGCTTCTCATGCACTTCCGGGAAGAAAGGCACCAAGGCGCCACCCCGAGAAACCAATCGTCCAGCCTGGAAGGCTCGGGACACGGTGGAGGTTTCCACTCAAGACTACCTTCTCGGAAGCCCGGGAAAGCATAGCTGCCATCTCTGGATCCAATTCAGGCATTGCCACCATCCCGGAGGGCGGCAGCGGAGCTCAGTCTTCCTCAGACAGCTCTCCCTCGATGCAGTGATAGACATCCGTTTAATGCCCAGACACGAGAGGCAGCAATCGTGACCATCACCCGGCACCAGGTAATGACCGCATCCAGAAATGCACGGGTGAAACGGCATCCTTCATCTTTAGGACTATCCGTCATCTTTAAAGACATCCATCGTGCCTAAAGATGCACCTGTGAAGCTTTTTTAGAGAAATTGGTTCTTTTAGGGAAATGCTCTTTTAGTGGTGAGGCGCACAGGGGAATTGGCCACTTGCAGCACAACAGGGGAGTAGTGCAGCCTGAAGTGTGCAACCTGCTCGACACAGAATGACCACCGCTGAAGTGCTGTACTGCCAACACCAGAAGATTCCAAGAGCGCGTTGAACTCGTAGCTCACTTGAAGACACTGGATGGAGCAGAACGATGTTGTCGCTCAGCTCCTAAGCAAAAAGCTGTTATGTATTGCACCTGCTGCTGCCTTATACTCACACTGTGATCGTTGCAGCTAGATGCAATAATTGCATGCCAATGTGCATTGGCTCGTTTAGTTTACACTCAAAGTAGATTGGTCTATCAAAGCGGTAACCCAATTCGTGGGTCACCGATGTGACGTCTCCGTTCCCTCCTTCAGGGAATGAGGGTAACCATATGTAACCGAGACATTTGCATTGTGTTTTGAAAACTGCAGCGTAGATTTATGTTTTCAGTTCGAATAGAAATCTTATACAGTATTATAGTTTGACGTCGAGAGTGACCGACTGAAAGGGAACTGTGACATTTCATTCATTGACCTGGCAGCACATATACTTACTACTTCCCAACAACCCACCAAAATAAAAGCCTGCTGAATGTAAGTTTGAAAATGATTTTTAAGTTTAATATAATATTAATTGTATAATGTTTTTTATTTAATACTCCCTTTTTATTTTAAAATATAATAGTATTATCACATTTTATTATTTTATATAAAAAAATTAAATAAAGAATAAAGTGCAATAACATTTTTATCACTATTATTAATTTAGTTTTTTGTATTTTAGTTGATCTAACTTGTTTTAAAGCTACCATTGCTTTTGGCATTAAACTCAGAAGCATGGATCGCAAAATTATTTACATGACATTTACATGGCCATTCTGTATTGTCAAAGCTAAATGGTATGACACACAGCAGGATTTTTGGAAAGGAAATATTAAAAGAAAAATAAAGAATTAAGGAGAATCAATAAATTGTGTATAATTTACTGCAATTTTATGAATAATATGTAATCATGTAATCCATAAAAAGTAACTGTAATCTGATTATGAGAATTTTAAAATGTAATGTAATCCAGTTAAGAGTACTCCAGATTACATGTAATCCATTACTACACAGCACTGATTATTACCCCCTAGTATTGGTAGGTTGAGGATTAGGTGTGGAGGAGGGGTTAGGATTAGGGAGGATGTTAGAATTAGGCAGTCAGGTGGCGACTTCAACAAGATAGATAATAATTTGGCAGGGTGTCAAAATTGGGCACAACACCTGCTGTGCATGGACTATCTAGACAACCTGCATTTGCCAAAATGTCCAGTTTACATGTGCAGCATGGAACACTGAACCATTACATAAACTAGTTAACATAAACTAGAATATAATACATAAAGTATAATATTCTAGTGTTACCGATAACCCAGACACAATAATATCTGCTGTGATTATGTTAGCATATCTTTCTCTTGACACCATTTGATCAAAGTGCAAAGAGGATAGAAGTTTTAAAAATAGAATGGTAATTGTGAGATTAAGGTTAATATAAGAAATAAAGTCCAAAATGTGACAAGTAAAGTCACAGTTACAAGTAGTTGCAATTGTGATTTACCAATTGTGATAAGAAAATTCAATTAGGATTTTTTTTTTTGGTATTCCAAAACGAGCTTCCATAGAGCTGTTTTTGCATAAAATAAGTTAAACAGTGAAAATCTGTGGCTAACGGGAGTGTTCTGGAAACCTGTTTGAAAACAGCTTTTTTTTTAAAAAATGAATTATGATGCAAATCACGATGCGGTGAAATAAATGTAAACACAAAATATTCTTTATTTTTCGTCTTTAACTAAAGACTACACAGATTCACTGCTGTAGCTCTAAAAGGTATCTACATTTGCATTTTATTTACAGCCCATTTCTTGTCATCTTATTTACATTTTCAAAGAGAAGCATTTAGAAACACAGTGTTGAGAACAAACAAAAAAGTCCAAATGAGTCCAAAAGTTTAGAAAAAATAAAAGCCTTACGATGCATGTCAGTGCAATTTAACAAGTTGCATTTTTTCCTTCATTCATCATTGTTCTTTTTAAATACAGTGATATTGTCAGACTCATGATGTTACTGCATTCAATGACAGTAAAATAAACCAAAATATGCTCAACAATATTATACAGCTTAAAACACTTGATGTATTCATCTTGGTGACCATCCCCAAGTGATTTCCCCAAGTGTGACACCAGGGGCAGATTCATATACCAAACACTAATGTGAAGAGCCATTGTGCCATCATGTCCGACATATTAACACCATCCAACCAGATATAGATGCTCTTTGAAGTTCACATATCCAGATGGTGGGTTGATGTGCGTTTCAACCTCTAAACGACGCACCTTCACTCTAAAACAACAAATCAAGCATCCAGCATCCCACAACAATCAGAGCACTTACGACATTGCCCCTACTTGGGAGACCCTTGGGGCAAAGGCTGTTCCCAGGGGTTGTCACCTTTCCTTACCACAATGTGCAGTGCTAGCAGCACTCAGTACATTTCTTTAAAAAAAAGGAGTCTGAGTGCATGTTTAAATAATTTGTTTCATTATTTTATAAGCATTCATGCCGCTTTACGCTTGAAGCGTTTATTTCACTGACAAACATGAGGTTGTATACTCCTCTAAAAAACACAGCACTAAAATAAATACTGTCATTCTTAGGAATGGTCTATATGCAACTCTTTGTTTTAACCATGAAAACAAATTGATTGAATTTACCGACTTTTTCTGCACTTTATTCCATGTGTTGAAACATTAGGCATTGTTCAAGTACAACAATTAGCAATAAAAAGGGACAAATGTTCACATTTTTTGTATTCTTTCACAATTGTTATACTGTTCAATGTGAATGTTACCATGAAATAACATGTTGATCTCAAACTATTTTATTAAAAACAACCTTCTCATAGTCTCAGTAGCTCCATTCCAAAACCCAACCAGCCTCCCTTTATACATACCTACTACATAGCTACCTTAAAATAGATAATTAAAAATAAAAAATCAAACAAATAAAATCGGCCATCTTGAATTTTTTTACTGCCTATTGATACTTTTAAAATAAGGTGAATTAAATGAATTTTTTTACTTGCCTTCAAAACAAATTAAACATGCCACAAAAACAAAAAAAACATACTACCCTTCAAAAAAAAAGAACCACCTTAAACAACATTGAATAAGATTATTTGAACTAAATTATTATTCGAAGCTGCACCTATTGGAACAGCTGTCAAATCAGAATGACCTTTAAATGATGTGTAGGTAGGCAGCTCACTAGGTTTTGGAGCTAATTTCTTTCAAATGGTGTCGTTTCATTTTCAAGTACCTTTAAAGACCATGGGGCTACCAACTTCCTATTTGTTTTCTATATTTCTGTCAATTTTCCAGATTTTAATTATGCATACTTCATTCTTCTTTTCCCTTTCTATTCATGTTTTAAGCCATTTGATCAAAATTGGAAATAAAAAAAATAAATTAAAAAAATGTTACCAGCAAGCCACCCAGTCCCAAAATATTACAAGACACCACAATAAGTTTTGAACATGAGATGGGTTCAGCTAGGAACCTGAACTGGTAGCAATGCACTGCAAACACCAATGTCCTTGTTTAAGTATGACACAGCCGGTGGGCTTTCAAGTATAAAAAGAAGCGATTAAAAGAGGTCTCTCCTTGGCTGAGGCGCGGTAAAAGGCAGAGTGGAATGAAGCTTGTAAATAACAATCTGCTCGTCTGGCAGCAGGCTGAGCCAATGAGCATAATGCATTACCAACCTTCTTCCTATATTCCTTTGAGCAAACCCACAAACTCGAAGGCAGAACTGAATAAACCGCCGACACATGCCATCTTCAAGCAGCCGCACACAAAGGGCAAAGGGGGTTTGAGAATTACCAAAAAAAGAGAGAAGGGCACTCTGTTGTCGAAACAGTGCAACTGTTTTCAACCATGTATGTCATGTATTAAAAAAATAAGTCTGGCACAGTCAACATAAAAATAAAGTAACATAATATGGTCACAAACGCAAATTGTCTTTGGCAAGAAGTCCTGGACGCTGAGTACGAGCATGGGTTCCCCTCGCGTTCATGTCACCTGCGACCCATCTCTGTCTGTCGCAAGAAGTGGATGTTATTTACATTGTCGGCCAACTCGGGGAACTGGTCGACCGATACTATGTAGAAGCCCTCATAGCCCTGCACACGTCCGGCACTCAGGAGTTGCTGCCTCTCCCCGTCTGTCCAAGCTCGAGAGCCCTCTTCTCCTTGCCGGAGTCTGTGGCATTCACGAGCCCAGGCAGCTGCAACGACCCTCTGACGTGCGAGTTCCAGCACACGGACCTTCTCTTCATCCTGGCTGCTGCCGTAGCGAACGTTGAGGCACAGCGTACCGTACTGCAGCTGGATGTCAGTTATGCGGCGCGAACGACCACTAAGGACTGTGTTGACCTGCGAGACGGTTACATTAACACCCGTCTCCAGCGTACGCTGGCCCACCGTCATGCCTAGCATAGATAGGTCACCCTCTACCGGTCCCGATTTGGCAAAGTAGTGTGTGTCCAATCCAGCAATGGTGAAGTGTAAATCCTGCAGGTAGGTGGCCTTGTCCAGGACTGCCGCGATCCGCCGCCCATCCTCGTTGGCCAGGCTGATGATGTCAGCAGCAACACGGCCTTCCCGGATGGCTACTTTCACACCTTTCCCAAAGAGCGAGGCCCCTGTGGCAAAGAGCGTGCGGAGGGGCATTTGAGGGCAACCGGAATCACTCGATCTGTAGATCTGGTCAAACCGCTCCAACCGGACGAAAGACTTCAGCTGCCTCTGGACTTCACATTGTACCCCCAGAACGGACTGCAAGAAGACAAACAAAACCCTTTGAGTGTCCTGGCATCAACTTGTGGATTTTACACTGATCATGGGTGACTACTTTTAGTGAGTGATTAAATTAAACATTTGATATTGCATCTCCAAAACAACAATCACAATTACTGTTGGCCACTGTGAGGTTGTTGGAGGTATTGATTGAATGTGACATATTATGACATGTTTCATCTCAGCAAAACACTGTGCATTATAAATCCTTGCATATGATTTTCACATTCATTATGTTATCTCCTCCAGTGGCAGGCATCATTGCACCCACCACCTCCGCTGCTGCTATTTCCTGGGAGTAAGTAACATTTCCTGACGGTTTGTGCAGGATGGGTGATCTCAGCGGGAAACTCATCCTACCCCCGCGTTCAGATGCTCAACTTTCCCCTCAACCAAGAATCGTGCTGCTTCATTAACACTTCAAACATTTCACAGTTCCTGATATAACTACATAGCATAACCCATTCTATTTTATGTTCAGGTGTGAAGAAGTGTGGATCAGGTGATTTTTTTTTGAAGATCTTCTGATCCGACTCTAATAACTTTTGTTTGTAGGGAGTAAACAGGTTCCCTTGAGGAAAACTAAATACAAGACTCTCTCTTTAGGCCAACAATTATGCAGTTATAAGTCAACCTCTCCTTTAATATGACTGAATGGGAAACCCTCGCCCCAATAGAAGATTTAGATAACCACGAGGGACCTAAGCATGCAGATGGATTGTACTAGTCCTAGAAATAGTGTGTTCTGGGTGTCAGACCCCAGGGCTCCTGTCCGGAAGGAGAAACAGAGTCCTGCTGAAGCTCTGGCACAGAAACAAAGTTCTTATGTTATCTGATATGATTCTCTCAGAGTATATGTCCCCTTCTCTCCCTTTGCCTCATTTTTGCTTTCTGAATGTCTCCCTTAACTACAGATTAAGTTAGTGAACTTGAAAAGAAACAAAAGGCCTCTTTAATGACTCAACTGTTTTTTCCTAGACAGTGATGAGATTTAATGGAAAGCAAATGGAGTTTCCTGTTCCTCACGTCTCTCCTGATTAAAAGACCCCGCTAATCTCACATGTGCCTTCTCCAGAGTTTAAGAAAGAGATCTCAACAATGACTCAAACTGTGCTCAGATTTGAAATCTTCAATATTGAATTATATGAGCTGCTATCCACATTAAATTTGCAGTACTTCAAGCAAATATGCCAGCTCACCTCACCACAAAATGGATGGTGAGGGCAGTTTATGCTGCAACCTAAGAAAAGGAAAAGGAATACATCATTCAAATAGCACTGGGTGGTAAGACAGCATGGAGCACAGGGCTCTGATCAAAGTCAAAATCAATCTGCGGAAATCCAGTGGATATCAGCCAGCACATTTACATAATTTGTCATCCACACAGGTCTTTCAAGGAAAAGGAGAGTGATAAAAAGTCAGCTCTCACTATCCAGCTGTTGCTGGATATTTTCAGAGCACTAAATCTACCATGTTCAGTGTTAGAAGCAACATAACTCCTATACAAAAAAATAAATAAATAAATAAATTAAAAAATATTATATTCAGTTAGAAAATGCTGGCTAAGAGTAAGAACAATTGATTGAGCAGGTACATCTCAAAGCCAAAGTCCATATTTCACACCAAAATCAAAAGGGGAAAAAAGATAATTTCTATATATTAAATTGTATTTTGTAAAATGACAACAAAGCATAACTTTATGACCATTAATTCCATTGGGGCAGTATTTGATTTGATATTTATGATAATTAAGCACTCCCCCCCAAAATTCTCATGGATTAGTTCATAAAAAATAAATATAAATATAAATTACATTGAGTAAATTATACCAGATTTTTTTGGTAGCACTATATTTTACAGTACTGTTCCGCATGTACATACTATGTACTTATGAAATGTACTTGTACATAACAATTAAAATTACTGGGTAATAACTATGTACTAACCCTGAACCTACCCCTAAACTTTATCCCATGTAGTTACCTTGTACTACCCAGTAAGTTCTTAGATAAGTACACTGTAAGTACAGGTAACACCATGGTCGTAATTTCTTTATTTAATCAGAACATTAATTTGGTAATAACATTGTGTCAATGAGAACTTTGTTAAAATAAAAATATAATTTCTTGTTTTTTATTTGTTTGTTTTTATTTCTCACTCACAGCTGTTCTTGTTCATTTTACTTTAGGGCTGAAATATAACCCATGTTCTTTGTAAGACACATGGGTCTCACTCACTCACAGCTGTTCTTGTGTAGGCACTAGTAGGGTTTCTTAATAGTTGCAAAATATGAAATTTCAGCCAGACAAATAGCTACTGGTAATGAAGGGTCATTTCCTCTATGTCTTCAGATATTCTGCGCTGTAGGTCTTGTAAATGTAAAATGGGCATTATGGCATAAACAACCCACTTTAGACTCACAAAAGAGCAGCAGTACAGCTGCAAGGCCATTAGTAGAATTTTTTTTTTTTTTTTTTTTTTTTTTTTAATGCAGCTGCTTTAAAAGACCATGAATGACCCCACAATTACATTGCCAAAGCAAATTGGTTGGCAATTAGAATTGTTTACTGCCCCCTAAAAAAAGGGAAAAAACTGCGGATTGAGCCAGAGAGAGCTGATTTATGGGTAACTTGGTAGGATTGACTAAGCAAAGGACTGTGGGACACAGATCATTCTTTTTTGGTCTCACTTCCAAAGTAAAGTTTCAGTCTCAGAGTAAACATTAAAAAATTTTCACTATCCTGAATATATATATATATTATATATTAATATTATATATAATATAAGCAACTGTGCCAGAATGCTTTAAGTCCACATCCATATAGTGCCGAAAACATCCTCCCCGATGTGCCTGAATGACTACCGCCCGGTAGCACTCACACCTTTGAGCGACTGGTCCTAGCAAACCTCAAGGACTGCCTCCCATCCACACTGGACCCACACCTATTTACTTACCGTAGCAATAGGAGCACAGAGGATGCAGTATGCACAGTGCTGCACTCTGTACTCACACACTTGGACAATAACAACACATATGTACAGATGTTGTTGTTGACTTCAGCTCAGCATTTAACACTGTCATTCCCTCCAACTGACCACAAAACTTGGAAGACCTGGACATTAACACCTCCCTCTGCAACTGGATATGGACTTTCTGATACCTCAGCATGTTAGGTCAGGCCACACACCTGTTCCACCACCATCACACTCAACACACCGGGATTGGTACCTCAGGGCTGTGTGCTGAGCCCATTCCTCTATTCCCCCTACACCCACGACTGCAAGCCTGTGCATGGATCCAACTCCATCATTAAGTTTGCAGATGACACAACGGTGATTGTCCTCATCAGAGAAAATGATGAGACTGCCTACAGGGAGGAGGTACAGCACCTCGCCTCATGGTGTGCTGACAACAACCTGCTCCTTAACACCAGCAAGACAAAGTATCTCATTTTGGACTTCAGGAAGAAGAAAGGAAGCACACACAACCCTATCCACATTAACAGGATGGTTGTTGAATGTGTCTCCAGCTTCCATCTTGGAGGACCTGTCCTGGACCACAAACACCTCCAGCCTGGTCAAGAAGGCTCACCAGTGCCTCTTCTTCCTCAGGACACTGAAGAAGAACCAGCTGTCTTCACCCATCCTGGTGAACTTTTACCGGGGTGCGATCGACAGCATCCTGACCAGTTGCTGACCGCAAGGCACTGCAGAGGGTGGTGAAAACCACCCAATGCATGACAGGGACACCACTCCCTGCTACTGAGGACATCCAGAGAAAACGTTCTCTACGTCGAGCTTGCAGCATTCTTAAGGACTCCTATCACCCTGACCATAGACTGTTTAACCTCCTGCCCTCCGGGAGGCGCTTCAGGAGCCTCCGGACAAGGACTAGCAGACTCAGGAACAGCTTTTTCCCTACAGCTGTCTCCTTACTGAATTCTGCCCTCTGACACCCACCACCCCCCACACACCAAACACTCCTCACCCCTCCTCATCACTACTGTACATCTGGCTTACAAACAAACAGATTGTAAATACTGAATGATCCATTTGCACACTGGAATATTTCTATGCACTTTTCTACTCACCATACTGAATGATCCATTTGCACACTGGAATATTTCTATGCACTTTTTTACTGTCCATTGCAATAATGTAAATAATGTTTTATATGCTCATAGTTTTCTGCTGAATAGTGTACATACACTTATTACATAAGCCATCTGTCTTGTATGTTTCATAGTACACCCCATCTGTATATCATGCTGATTTAGTATTTAAAAAATGTGTAAATTATGTCATTAGTACTGCCTTAATTTTGTATATTTATTGTACATTTGTAACATATTGTAGACACTGGATATCCTGTACTTACTGCTTATTGCACTTCTGGTTAGATGCTAACTGCATTTCATTGCCTTGTACCTTACATGTGCAATGACAGTAAAGTTGAATCTAATCTGATCTAATCTAATCTAATCTAATCTAATCCTATATATATATATATATATATATATATATATATATATATATATATATATATATATATTATTTATTTATGGGATAGTAAAAACTTTTCCCAAACCCTTGCTTGGAAAATTCAAGCAAGGGTTTGGAACTGAATTAGGCTCTTTTGAGAGCAGCCTTGCAAGAGGTATTGTATGCCCTTCTGAGGTTCCCACAAGAGAGGAACCCTACAAGGTACAGTACATGAGGGAGTCTTCCTTGAAGGTTGAGATTGCTGCCCAACAGGTTTCACAGGTTTTGAGAAGTGGTCACACAAGAAAAGTTTATTTCCCACTCTGTTGATGGAGATGACAGTTGGATCCAAAGGCCTCAAATAACTGATCCCTAGTTTTTTAATGTTTTGCATTGTTGGAAACGTTTTAAATACATGCCCTGATAATTTAAACAGCTTTGTATGCAAGAGCACACTATGAGAGGAGACTGTTTGCTCTCGATTAAATTATAATGATTGGTTCCCAAAAGAGAATGCATTAGGACAAGTCTGGTTTAATATCTTCTAAAACAGAGATATTAAGTCAGTAGGTGAGTCTGCATGGCCTTCAACACCCAACAGAACTCTATGAAAGAGACTGTTTTTCCTCATAACTCGACCAAATAAAAACGAAATCTGTGGTGTCTTAAACTTGAAAGTCCTTTTTGGGATACTTCAGTTCTCCTTGGATGTGTGAAAGCCATATGAAACCTGCCAGGCTGACAGCTTCAAATAGCTCCATCACATTTCATTTAAAATCTCATATCTCAGCTGTCTGAGGCTCACCCATGTCGCTCCGCCTCAGATGCTTGCTTGTTATAGAGCCTGATATTTTGAGGTTGTGCTGCTTATACTGTTTGATGCATGGAATGGAAGTTCTTACAATCAAGGGGACTGGACTTACCATACAAGCCTATCAGTTTTAAAATTCAAGTAGTTTAAGTAGTTTAAGTTGCTTTTATACATCCATATAGCCCATAGGGGTGGGCAGTACAAAATCACGGTAAGAGTGATTTTATAAAATGCTATCAACACATTATATATTTTCATTATCTTTTCTGGATATTCAAAAAAATGGGTAATGTATTAAATTACTGTTCTAATGACTTTTTTATATAATACAGTGAATTTGATCAAATGAAAAGCTCTTTTTTTGAGTTTACTGAAGTATGTTAATTCAGTGTGTTACAATTTCTTTGTAATTATTTGTGAAATTTACTAGCAATTTCTGAGGGAAAATTGTTTCTATACTTTTTTTCAGTGTACAGTATGAATGGTGTGAAATAAAGTTCTGATTAATGTGAAGGGGAAGATTTTTTTCTTTTTAAATCAATATCATAATTTTAGGTTAGAATTATAGGAACGAATGCAACAAGAAAATCTTCTGTAACAAGCAATTTGAGTACCAGTCAAGAAATCTCTTGTGCTCACCAAGGCTACATTTACTTGATAAAAAAATACAATAAAAACAGTAATATTATAAATTATCATTACAGTTTAAACGTTTATTGTTCTATTTTAATCAATTTTAAAATGCAATTTATTCCTGTGATGGCAAAGTTGAGCTATTATCAATGTTGAAAACTGTGAAAATATAATATACAAAAAAAATATTTAAATTAAATTATTAAATTATGAAAAAATCTGTTTACAATAATTTTATATGGAGTATAGCATTTTACACCGAAGGATATGCAAACTTCCCAAAAGTATTTGATGTGTCACTTACAAATTATACCCTATATACCCTTTATCTTCTCAAAAGAACAATTAGTTCGAGCCAGAACAGCTTAAGAGGTAAGGTGTCCTTAACAACAGCCAAAAGAGCCGCCACAATGTCCAAATGGCTTCTCAATTATTCAGATGGCTTAAAGGAGGCTCGATAATCAGTGCATGTCTGAGACTGAGAAAAACAGGGAACATTGAGACAAAGAAGCATAAAGTTAGGAAAAGAGAGGGAGACAACATATTTTATAGAGCTAAAGAGTGTGAAAGACTGAGCTGAAATCAATGGCTGCTGCTGGAGGAAATTTGGACTGAATTTCCCTAATGGCAGTCCTGTTACAAGGGCTCTTTAGCTTGACCCCTTTCCCTTAGCTTGAGCAGCCAGAGCAGAGGCCGCGCTTATTTACACGAGCATCGGGGTTGATTGCTGTGGACTCCTTTGGGAGGCGGCAAACTGAAAGGTCAAGGTACTGCAAATAAAGTCTGAAGTTAGAGTCAAAGGCCAGGTGTGCTTTTAAAGAGGTGGGCAAACAAAAAGACACATTTGTTGGATGAATTACCTTGGTGCTATCCCACTCCTGAGTCTTCATCTGAGTGTGAATGAGCTCGTAAGAAGGCTCCATGGTGTCCGTGACAGGTTTGTGGTAGCCAGGTATGACGTTGTATAGCTGGAAACCAAATGTTACTAGCCAGCTGTTAACATCTGTTGAAAGAGAAATGCTGCGATGAAATACCCTTACAGCAGAGCAAAAGGTAACTGCAGCACTCACTGATAATTACTGTGAAATGATTGTCTCTATTTGGGGTGAACTACACCACAAAAGCATGATTCATTGCAAATCAGGACACATGCCAAGTGAGCTCCTTCTTGAAATAAGCTCCCGCAGTCATTACAGGCAACACTAGTTTCAGAGACTGGACTAAATATGATTAATCCTCCACAGGAAGTGGCAAACCTCCAAAAAAAAAAAAGATAATTTGTAGCACTTTGTCCACACACACACAAAAAAACTGATAAAATTACATCCGGCGTGTGAGAAACTTGATGTTTGAGATCTGCTGGTGTGCTTGATAATCAGACATATATCATGCTGGGACCACATGTGTCACCCTTTCTATAACCAGAATATGTATTTTTGTATTTGTGCATATTCATAAGCATTATCATGGATAGTGAATCAAATTTAATATACAGAGAATATGAACCTTACCAAAATCAAATGGCCTTTTTAGTGATTTTTTCCATGCCACATCAAATACATTAGTTGTGGATCGATGAGACATTGCTATAGCAATGAAGTGCACACTGAGAACTGCTCCTTTATTTAAGGCACTTGGCAGAGTTGTTTTAAATATGAATGTGATTAAGGACAATGAAAGGACCCTTCTGTTTTTCAGAGAGGAATGAAAATGTCAATGCCATCATTCATAAAAGGCTGACAGCCCACTCAAGTACATCTAATATCCAGCAGAATCTTTAGATTTCCTTCTTCAAATCTAGCGTTAACGATATAGGCTACAGCCTAGCGGCTAGGTATTTAGCTGAGCTTATTACACGGCTCTGTGGAATACTTAATTCTGATTGGTATAATGGGATAATGTACATCCAGCCGGTTGTTCTCGCAGAATAAACCCTGACAGGGTGATCAGGACCCCGACGCGAAGTGGAGGTACAACCTGCTGGATGTACATTACCCCTTACTTGAAATATGGCTAGTCCACAGTAATATATGCTATATCCTTCTGAAAAAGCCAGCAAAAACTAGCATAGGCTAGTTTAGAAAATGCTGGTTAGTTCTGGTCTAGTTGGTGTACCAGTATATTTGTGTTATTTGCTATTCAAACTCAGCACGTTGTATTTTGGGGAATGGTATACAATGTACAACATAAACAAGTAACCAGGTATAGTATTAAGGTAAAGTTTAGGGACAGGGTTGCTGCAGACCTCCAAATAAACTCAGTGTATGAATGTTGCATATGAATTATCAGAGAACAAGGGCTCATCTTGCCACAAATCTTTTCGACAGTATACGCAAAGGAAATACACAGAGGAACACACTAGAACAAGGCTGCTCTAACATGAACAACCAATATCATGATTTTATAGCATTCATTTCCTTTGATAGCAAGGGCACGAACCAAGGCTTTGATTTCAGTCAAAAACGAGCATGCATTCACTGTTATAGACTTCAAATGTGACTATAATATTTTGAAGACTGCGACTTCACTTTCAAGTGGAGTGAAAAGCGATTCAGCCCCTAGCTTCTAGTTCCATGGACTCCTTTGTGTTATTTGTCTAACACTGGGTAGCATTCACTACTATTTACCTCCTGCACAGGCTGGGGAAGCAAAGAATGATGGGATATTTCAGAGGAACAACCTGAATGAAGAACAAAGGGGACTTTGTTGTGCTGTCATTGCTCACAAGCAGTGTATGTGGAGGCAAGAACACCCCAAGCTGGGGCTGGGACGAGAGCCTGAAAAAAAAATCACTCTAGTGCAAGGATTCTTGGCACCAGGTGCTCATGGTGTTTTAGACTGTTGAAGGTAAAATGTAACAGTGGAGTTATTTACAGTTTATTTAATAGCCCTCCCAGCCTTTGGCCTGAGGTGTTGGCATAGGCTTCAGCATCCCTGTGACCATACATAGGCAAGCATTTTGGATAATATATAGATGGATGTATTAAATAACCTCACCCTCTGTGTGTTTCAACAAAAGATTCAAAAGAAATTATGTATTTACCTGTCATGTAGCACTTGGTTTCTTGGTTGTTGCTCAGTGGATTGTTGTTCTTAAACATGTAGAGGTTGAAGGGTACAATGTTGTTGCTGTTGAGTCGCTTCCAAACATCATGGTCCGGAGTGGTCCATCGGCCTGCAAGAACATCGTAATCTCTGCGTCCCATGTGGACAAGCTTTGTAAGGGGCTCATAAAGGCCACCCTGGTAGCCTATTACTAACTGGAAACTTGGGTTGGAGTCCAAATACACTTCCCCAAAAGCTGTGTGCAGGATCTGTTTGATCATGAGACCAGCACCACTGAATACAGCCCACGGTGTCCCGATGTTGTCGCAGGCCACGTAGAACTCATCACCACTGCTCAACTCCATGGCAAAGAGGTGTCCCTGAAGGTCATAGTAGAGCGAGGTGATCTCTGAGCTTGAGTGATTGTACATGTGTGTGACTCTGGTGGGACTGGACAAGTCTGCGTAGAAGAATTGCAGATGGTGGCCTTGGCTGCTTCGACTGGACACTCTCCTGCCCAAGCCATCATAGCGGTACTTGATGGTCCAACCATTAACTTTGTTGTAGGCTTTAACAAGCAACCCAGCAGAGTTATACTCAAAGAAGTCATTGCCTCTCTGCCTGAGGAATCCATCCTCGTCCAACCGGTACTGGACGTCACCTAATCGAGTAATGCGGTCCCGAATGTCATAGCGTAGTGGTGTAAGTCTGGCACTATTACCGGGACTAAGGAGGTGCAAATTTCCATTCAGATCATAGCTGTAGCGCCAAAGAGGCTTGTCGTTGATGGACACCACCTGGAGTTGGCCATCAGCATCATACTCGTAGGCGTAACGAGTGGTATTTGCATAGGGCCCCACTTTAAGCTCCTTGGCCACCACTCGTCCCATGTTGTCGTACTGTACCATCATCCAGAACATCAGCGAACGGAAAATCTCATACTGCACCTCTTTAACTCGTCCATAGGCATCAAAGTGTTTGGTGTGAGTCATGACAGCTGTGGTAATGATCTGGTTAATATCATAGTAGATGACTCCGAACTTGCCAAACTGCTCCGTTTTGCCTGAGACGTCATCATAGCGATAGAGGTCAATAGGTAAGGGGGTTTCATTGATGACCGCCTGCATACTGGTGACCCGGAAGCTGTTGTCGTAGTTGTAGTCGAACCGGGCATTCACCATGCCCTCCTCACTGAAACGAAAGATCTGTCTGTCGATGAGCGGTCCAATCTGTCTGTAGCGTATGGTACATGCAAAGCCTTCGCTTTGAAGCCCCACCGTTTTCAGCATGCCTGCAGATTCATCATAAGAAAAGGCAATTCGCGTTGTATCATAAAGGATTTCCAGCAGACGGGAGAGTTTCCCATACTTGTAGATGATTCTGCGCCCCGTTCCTTGGTGGATGGTTTGAAGAAGCAGTCCATCTTCGCTGTAATCTTGCAAAACTGTGGCGTTGCCCTCAGGTGGCCTGTACGTGTTTCTGTAATAGCCGATTGAACGGGTGGTCTCCAAGGTCTGCCTGGCCACATTGGGCATGGTTACTGAAGAGAGGCGATCGTTCTTGTCAAACTCGAAGATGTATTGTCGCTGGCTGTATAGCAGCAGCACCATGGACTGCCAAAGAAAAATGACAAAATGATGCTCAGTAAGCTGATTTAATGAAGCACAGTAATTCCCAACACATTCTGAGAGCACTTCAAACAGTTAAATGCAAAATTCTCCACCAAGTGAAATTGAAGGTCACAAAGTACCCAGGAGTCACATTGCACCACATGAATAACTGCACAACAAACTGTAGGGTGTCACAGAATCACTTCAGGGTGCATAAAAATTACAAATATGCTGCTCTACAACACTCACTGACTGATAAATGAAGAAGGGCAAAATCTCATTTAATGAGGATTAAGTCATCATACCCCTATCCTCCCCTGATACCATTTTTAATAATGTCACCTTATGTGGAGGTCAGTGGGAGGATATTCTAGAGTTTATATTTCAACAGGAAGCCACTCTTGTTATTAATAAAATCAATAAACAATAAATAGATTGTTTTTTTTTTTTTTACACCCATACAATAGATCTCAGCAGCGCATGGTCGTTTTAGAATGGCAAGAAACATTAAATAGAGTGAGTTTAGGGAGTTTACACCCATAAATTGGGATGTCAGCATTTCAATGCACTAAGCAGTGGTACAGTATTTTGAATTACATGGTAAGGTCTTGCATTTCTCAGATATTGGTTCTAATTAACAAGTGAGATTTTAAGTTTTTCAGTGGTATTTTAGGAACAAGTTAGTTGTCAGGCTGCATGTGGTAACAATGCATAACACAAGCAGTATATTAGACAGGGACCATTTCTGAAGCACACAAGGTTAAAGCTTATTAATGTAAAAAATTAACAGGGTTCAACAAAGAGATCTCTACAGAACAGAGAACTAGTGATTATTTTTCAACCTCATAATTTCCTAGATAAAGATGCTTACTTTTTCAAGGTAGGTGTAGCTCCATGACTTTCCATCTGCAAATATCTTTGAGGTGATTCTCCCATTTAGGTCATATTCCATTCGGACTGACATAGTGCCTCTCTGGATGCCGGCAATATGGCCACCTTGTGAGTAGGTAACATTGACACCATTTAGCCGACTACTTGGAGCCCACAAAGTAGGTCTTCCTGCATTGTCATAGTGGATCCTCAAGGTGAACTTCCTGTGATCGTCATAGACTTTCTCTGTCCTGGTTACACGGTCAAAATCCATGGATAACAAGTTCCTGTTATGAACCTACCAAAAAAAAACAAAAAAGGAAGATAGGAAGATTAGGCCTCTGAATTCTACACATGGATTTACTGTCGTCTCTGAAACTCTGTTTTACTTGAACACATTTTTTTTTGTTAGTATAAAGGTATCTTTATACCTCTAGAGAACACAAGCTTTTTAATTGACTGATTTCTTTGTTTGCTGCATGTTAAAAAAAAAATAATAAGAGAAGCTCTCAGTTTGATATAATCTTTTGTCATGCCTTTAAGGAAGGAATTAATGAGGGGTATATAGCTTACACTGTATTTGCAGGGAGAGGAAAACAATGACACTTGAGGTTCATATGAAGTTCAAAGCCCACTACATTGTTTGAATGACGTCATACTGAGTTTTTGGCTCATTTCGAATGTGCAGAGCCCTCTGACCTCGGAACATGCTGAGATCAGAGCTGAGAGCTAGCTCTACATGGCTGGTAATCCCAAAGGCACACACAGGTTAATGCGGGAGGCGATCAAGGATTTAGAGACCGTAATACCTTCACCCCTTGGTACAATGCACTAGAATCTTTATTGCTGCGATGTGAATTTAGGTACTGGTGGATAATATAGAGCAGGGTTCCTCAATAGGCGGCCTAGAGAAAAATGTTTGGCCCACGCTAATTTCAAATAAAGTTTCACAAAAGTTTCTTTTAAGGCACATCACTTTGTGATATTATAGCTACAGGGTAAAATGAGTATTGACTAAATAACCATCTGGAAGTTTGGGCCAAACAGTCTTCAAAATGCAATATAATTAAACACTCATTTCCCCATATCTCTTCTCATTGTAATAACTCCTCAATTGATCTTGGTTTTTCTCATCATGTACTCTGGTGTCCAGCTTGGCTCACTGCTGACAAAGCTTAACAGAGTCTTAAAGTGATTTTGAGAGTTGTTGTTGGCTTTGGTCCAGTGGTATGGTGGACAGAGCGGGGGTAGAACGGCAAGCAAGCTCTTTCTCTCTCTCTCCTCCTCATGGGCATGCTGGGAGCTCTCATCTGTGAAGGGACAATTACACTGGGGCCAATTAATGTCACTAATACCTAATTGAGAGGATTATTTTACATTAAAAGCAAGCAGCTCATGAAAAGGAGAATTCCCGGTGGCGGTGACAG